>NC_088782.1:118420045-118687779 GCF_958450345.1 Calliphora vicina | reverse complement strand
GTGGAAAAGTGTCTTTTATAGATAGTTTTCTATGGAATAGTGTCTTTTATAGATAGTTTTCTATGGAAAAGTGTCTTTTATAGATAGTTTTCTATGGGAAAGTGTCTTTTATAGATAGTTTTCTATGGAAAAGTGTCTTTTATAGATAGTTTTCTATGGAAAAGTGTCTTTTATAGATAGTTTTCTATGGAAAAGTGTCTTTTATAGATAGTTTTCTATGAAAAGTGTCTTTTATAGATAGTTTTCTATGGAAAAGTGTCTTTTATAGATAGTTTTCTATGGAAAAGTGTCTTTTATAGATAGTTTTCTATGGAAAAGTGTCTTTTATAGATAGTTTTCTATGGAAAAGTGTCTTTTATAGATAGTTTTCTATGGAAAAGTGTCTTTTATAGATAGTTTTCTATGGAAAAGTGTCTTTTATAGATAGTTTTCTATGGAAAAGTGTCTTTTATAGATAGTTTTCTATGGAAAAGTGTCTTTTATAGATAGTTTTCTATGGAAAAGTGTCTTTTATAGATAGTTTTCTATGGAAAAGTGTCTTTTATAGATAGTTTTCTATGGAAAAGTGTCTTTTATAGATAGTTTTCTATGGAAAAGTGTCTTTTATAGATAGTTTTCTATGGAAAAGTGTCTTTTATAGATAGTTTTCTATGGAAAAGTGTCTTTTATAGATAGTTTTCTATGGAAAAGTGTCTTTTATAGATAGTTTTCTATGGAAAAGTGTCTTTTATAGATAGTTTTCTATGGAAAAGTGTCTTTTATAGATAGTTTTCTATGGAAAAGTGTCTTTTATAGATAGTTTTCTATGGAAAAGTGTCTTTTATAGATAGTTTTCTATGGAAAAGTGTCTTTTATAGATAGTTTTCTATGGAAAAGTGTCTTTTATAGATAGTTTTCTATGGAAAAGTGTCTTTTATAGATAGTTTTCTATGGAAAAGTGTCTTTTATAGATAGTTTTCTATGGAAAAGTGTCTTTTATAGATAGTTTTCTATGGAAAAGTGTCTTTTATAGATAGTTTTCTATGGAAAAGTGTCTTTTATAGATAGTTTTCTATGGAAAAGTGTCTTTTATAGATAGTTTTCTATGGAAAAGTGTCTTTTATAGATAGTTTTCTATGGAAAGTGTCTTTTATAGATAGTTTTCTATGGAAAAGTGTCTTTTATAGATAGTTTTCTATGGAAAAGTGTCTTTTATAGATAGTTTTCTATGGAAAAGTGTCTTTTATAGATAGTTTTCTATGGAAAAGTGTCTTTTATAGATAGTTTTCTATGGAAAAGTGTCTTTTATAGATAGTTTTCTATGGAAAAGTGTCTTTTATAGATAGTTTTCTATGGAAAAGTGTCTTTTATAGATAGTTTTCTATGGAAAAGTGTCTTTTATAGATAGTTTTCTATGGAAAAGTGTCTTTTATAGATAGTTTTCTATGGAAAAGTGTCTTTTATAGATAGTTTTCTATGGAAAAGTGTCTTTTATAGATAGTTTTCTATGGAAAAGTGTCTTTTATAGATAGTTTTCTATGGAAAAGTGTCTTTTATAGATAGTTTTCTATGGAAAAGTGTCTTTTATAGATAGTTTTCTATGGAAAAGTGTCTTTTATAGATAGTTTTCTATGGAAAAGTGTCTTTTATAGATAGTTTTCTATGGAAAAGTGTCTTTTATAGATAGTTTTCTATGGAAAAGTGTCTTTTATAGATAGTTTTCTATGGAAAAGTGTCTTTTATAGATAGTTTTCTATGGAAAAGTGTCTTTTATAGATAGTTTTCTATGGAAAAGTGTCTTTTATAGATAGTTTTCTATGGAAAAGTGTCTTTTATAGATAGTTTTCTATGGAAAAGTGTCTTTTATAGATAGTTTTCTATGGAAAGTGTCTTTTATAGATAGTTTTCTATGGAAAAGTGTCTTTTATAGATAGTTTTCTATGGAAAAGTGTCTTTTATAGATAGTTTTCTATGGAAAAGTGTCTTTTATAGATAGTTTTCTATGGAAAAGTGTCTTTTATAGATAGTTTTCTATGGAAAAGTGTCTTTTATAGATAGTTTTCTATGGAAAAGTGTCTTTTATAGATAGTTTTCTATGGAAAAGTGTCTTTTATAGATAGTTTTCTATGAAAAGTGTCTTTTATAGATAGTTTTCTATGGAAAAGTGTCTTTTATAGATAGTTTTCTATGGAAAAGTGTCTTTTATAGATAGTTTTCTATGGAAAAGTGTCTTTTATAGATAGTTTTCTATGGAAAAGTGTCTTTTATAGATAGTTTTCTATGAAAAGTGTCTTTTATAGATAGTTTTCTATGGAAAAGTGTCTTTTATAGATAGTTTTCTATGGAAAAGTGTCTTTTATAGATAGTTTTCTATGGAAAAGTGTCTTTTATAGATAGTTTTCTATGGAAAAGTGTCTTTTATAGATAGTTTTCTATGGAAAAGTGTCTTTTATAGATAGTTTTCTATGGAAAAGTGTCTTTTATAGAGAGTTTTCTATAGAAAAGTGTCTTTTATAGATAGTTTTCTATGGAAAAGTGTCTTTTATAGATAGTTTTCTATGGAAAAGTGTCTTTTATAGATAGTTTTCTATTGAAAAGTGTCTTTTTTAGATAGTTTTCTATGGAAAAGTGTCTTTTATAGATAGTTTTCTATGGGAAAGTGTCTTTTATAGATAGTTTTCTATGGAAAAGTGTCTTTTATAGATAGTTTTCTATGGGAAAGTGTCTTTTATAGATAGTTTTCTATGGAAAAGTGTCTTTTATAGATAGTTTTCTATGGAAAAGTGTCTTTTATTGATAGTTTTCTATGGAAAAGTGTCTTTTATAGACAGTTTTCTATGGGAAAGTGTCTTTTATAGATAGTTTTCTATGGAAAAGTGTCTTTTATAGATAGTTTTCTATGGAAAAGTGTCTTTTATAGATAGTTTTCTATTGAAAAGTGTCTTTTTTAGATAGTTTTCTATGGACAAGTGTCTTTTATAGATAGTTTTCTATGGGAAAGTGTCTTTTATAGATAGTTTTCTATGGAAAAGTGTCTTTTATAGATAGTTTTCTATTGAAAAGTGTCTTTTATAGATAGTTTTCTATTGAAAAGTGTCTTTTATAGATAGTTTTCTATGGGAAAGTGTCTTTTATAGATAGTTTTCCATGGAAAAGTGTCTTTTATAGATAGTTTTCTATGGAAAAGTGTCTTTTATAGGTAGTTTTCTATGGAAAAGTGTCTTTTATAGATAGTTTTCAATGGAAAAGTGTCTTTTATAGGTAGTTTTCTATGGAAAAGTGTCTTTTATAGATAGTTTTCTATGGAAAAGTGTCTTTTATAGATAGTTTTCTATGGAAAAGTGTCTTTTATAGATAGTTTTCTATGGAAAAGTGTCTTTTATAGATAGTTTTCTATGGAAAAGTGTCTTTTATTGATAGTTTTCTATGGAAAAGTGTCTTTTATAGGTAGTTTTCTATGAAAAGTTTCTTTTATAGATAGTTTTCTATGGAAAAGTGTCTTTTATAGATAGTTTTCTATGGAAAAGTGTCTTTTATAGATAGTTTTCTATGGAAAAGTGTCTTTTAAAGATAGTTTTCTATGGGAAAGTGTCTTTTATAGATAGTTTTCTATGGAAAAGTGTCTTTTATAGGTAGTTTTCTATGAAAAGTTTCTTTTATAGATAGTTTTCTATGGAAAAGTGTCTTTTATAGATAGTTTTCTATGGAAAAGTGTCTTTTATAGATAGTTTTCTATGAAAAATGTCTTTTATAGATAGTTTTCTATGGAAAAGTGTCTTTTATAGATAGTTTTCTATGGAAAAGTGTCTTTTATTGATAGTTTTCTATGGAAAAGTGTCTTTTATAGATAGTTTTCTATGAAAAATGTCTTTTATAGATAGTTTTCTATGGAAAAGTGTCTTTTACAGATAGTTTTCTATGGAAAAGTGTCTTTTACAGATAGTTTTCTATGGAAAAGTGTCTTTTATAGATAGTTTTCTATGGAAAAGTGTCTTTTATAGATAGTTTTTTATGAAAAGTGTCTTTTATAGATAGTTTTCTATGGAAAAGTGTCTTTTATAGATAGTTTTCTATGGAAAAGTGTCTTTTATTGATAGTTTTCTATGGAAAAGTGTCTTTTATAGATAGTTTTCTATGAAAAATGTCTTTTATAGATAGTTTTCTATGGAAAAGTGTCTTTTACAGATAGTTTTCTATGGAAAAGTGTCTTTTACAGATAGTTTTCTATGGAAAAGTGTCTTTTATAGATAGTTTTCTATGGAAAAGTGTCTTTTATAGATAGTTTTCTATGAAAAGTTGCTTTTATAGATAGTTTTCTATGGAAAAGTGTCTTTTATAGATAGTTTTCTATGGAAAAGTGTCTTTTATTGATAGTTTTCTATGGAAAAGTGTCTTTTATAGATAGTTTTCTATTGAAAAGTGTATTTATAGATAGTTTTCTATGGAAAAGTGTCTTTTATAGATAGTTTTCTATGGAAAAGTGTCTTTTATAGATAGTTTTCTATGGAAAAGTTTCTTTTATAGATAGTTTTCTATGAAAAGTTGCTTTTATAGATAGTTTTCTATGGCAAAGTGTCTTTTATTGATAGTTTTCTATGGAAAAGTGTCTTTTATAGATAGTTTTCTATGGGAAAGTGTCTTTTATAGATAGTTTTCTATGGAAAAGTGTCTTTTATAGATAGTTTTCTATGGAAAAGTGTCTTTTATAGATAGTTTTCTATTGAAAAGTGTCTTTTTTAGATAGTTTTCTATGGAAAAGTGTCTTTTATAGATAGTTTTCTATGGGAAAGTGTCTTTTATAGATAGTTTTCCATGGAAAAGTGTCTTTTATAGATAGTTTTCTATGGAAAAGTGTCTTTTATAGATAGTTTTCTATGGAAAAGTGTCTTTTATAGATAGTTTTCTATGGGAAAGTGTCTTTTATAGATAGTTTTCTATGGAAAAGTGTCTTTTATAGATAGTTTTCTATGGAAAAGTGTCTTTTATAGATAGTTTTCTATGGAAAAGTTGCTTTTATAGATAGTTTTCTATGGCAAAGTGTCTTTTATAGATAGTTTTCTATGGAAAAGTGTCTTTTATAGATAGTTTTCTATGAAAAGTTTCTTTTATAAATAGTTTTCTATGGAAAAGTGTCTTTTATAGATAGTTTTCTATGGAAAAGTGTCTTTTATAGATAGTTTTCTATTGAAAAGTGTCTTTTATAGATAGTTTTCTATGGAAAAGTGTCTTTTATAGATAGTTTTCTTTGGAAAAGTGTCTTTTATAGATAGTTTTCTATGGAAAAGTGTCTTTTATAGATAGTTTTCTATGGAAAAGTGTCTTTTATAGATAGTTTTCTATGGAAAAGTGTCTTTTATAGATAGTTTTCTATGGAAAAGTGTCTTTTATAGATAGTTTTCTATGAAAAGTGTCTTTTATAGATAGTTTTCTATGGAAAAGTGTCTTTTATAGATAGTTTTCTATGAAAAGTGTCTTTTATAGATAGTTTTCTATGGAAAAGTGGCTTTTATAGATAGTTTTCTATGGAAAAGTGTCTTTTATATATAGTTTTCTATGGAAAAGTGTCTTTTATATATAGTTTTCTATGGAAAAGTATCTTTTATAGATAGTTTTCTATGAAAAGTGTCTTTTATAGATAGTTTTCTATGGAAAAGTGTCTTTTATAGATAGTTTTCTATTGAAAAGTGTCTTTTATAGATAGATTTCTATGGAAAAGTGTCTTTTATAGATAGTTTTCTATGGAAAAGTGTATTTTATAGATAGTTTTTTATGGAAAAGTGTCTTTTATAGATAGTATTCTATGGAAAAGTGTCTTTTATAGATAGTTTTCTATGGAAAAGTGTCTTTTATAGATAGTTTTCTATGGAAAAGTGTCTTTTATAGATAGTTTTCTATTGAAAAGTGTCTTTTATAGATAGATTTCTATGGAAAAGTGTCTTTTATAGATAGTTTTCTATGGAAAAGTGTATTTTATAGATAGTTTTCTATTGAAAAGTGTCTTTTATAGATAGTTTTCTATTGAAAAGTGTCTTTTATAGATAGATTTCTATGGAAAAGTGTCTTTTATAGATAGTTTTCTATGAAAACTGTCTTTTATAGATAGTTTTCTATGGAAAAGTGTCTTTTATAGATAGTTTTCTATGGAAAAGTGTCTTTTATAGATAGTTTTCTATTGAAAAGTGTCTTTTATAGATAGATTTCTATGGAAAAGTGTCTTTTATAGATAGTTTTCTATGGAAAAGTGTATTTTATAGATAGTTTTCTATTGAAAAGTGTCTTTTATAGATAGTTTTCTATTGAAAAGTGTCTTTTATAGATAGATTTCTATGGAAAAGTGTCTTTTATAGATAGTTTTCTATGAAAACTGTCTTTTATAGATAGTTTTCTATGGAAAAGTGTCTTTTATAGATAGTTTTCTATGAAAACTGTCTTTTATAGATAGTTTTCTATGGAAAAGTGTCTTTTATAGATAGTTTTCTATTGAAAAGTGTCTTTTATAGATAGATTTCTATGGAAAAGTGTCTTTTATAGATAGTTTTCTATGGAAAAGTGTATTTTATAGATAGTTTTCTATGGAAAAGTGTCTTTTATAGATAGTTTTCTATGGAAAAGTGTCTTTTATAGATAGTTTTCTATGGAAAAGTGTCTTTTATAGATAGTTTTCTATGGAAAAGCGTCTTTTATAGATAGTTTTCTATGGAAAAGTGTCTTTTATAGATAGTTTTCTATGGAAAAGTGTCTTTTATAGATAGTTTTCTATGAAAACTGTCTTTTATAGATAGTTTTCTATGGAAAAGTGTCTTTTATAGATAGTTTTCTATGGAAAAGTGTCTTTTATAGATAGTTTTCTATGGAAAAGTGTCTTTTATAGATAGTTTTCTATGGAAAAGCGTCTTTTATAGATAGTTTTCTATGGAAAAGTGTCTTTTATAGATAGTTTTCTATGAAAACTGTCTTTTATAGATAGTTTTCTATGGAAAAGTGTCTTTTATAGATAGTTTTCTATGGAAAAGTGTCTTTTATAGATAGTTTTCTATGGAAAAGTGTCTTTTATAGATAGTTTTCTATGGAAAAGTGTCTTTTATAGATAGTTTTCTATGGAAAAGCGTCTTTTATAGATAGTTTTCTATGGAAAAGTGTCTTTTATAGATAGTTTTCTATGAAAACTGTCTTTTATAGATAGTTTTCTATGGAAAAGTGTCTTTTATAGATAGTTTTCTATGGAAAAGTGTCTTTTATAGATAGTTTTCTATGGAAAAGTGTCTTTTATAGATAGTTTTCTATGGAAAAGTGTCTTTTATAGATAGTTTTCTATGGAAAAGTGTCTTTTATAGATAGTTTTCTATGGAAAAGCGTCTTTTATAGATAGTTTTCTATGGAAAAGTGTCTTTTATAGATAGTTTTCTATGGAAAAGTGTCTTTTATAGATAGTTTTCTATGAAAACTGTCTTTTATAGATAGTTTTCTATGGAAAAGTGTCTTTTATAGATAGTTTTCTATGAAAACTGTCTTTTATAGATAGTTTTCTATGGAAAAGTGTCTTTTATAGATAGTTTTCTATGGAAAAGTGTCTTTTATAGATAGTTTTCTATGAAAACTGTCTTTTATAGATAGTTTTCTATGGAAAAGTGTCTTTTATAGATAGTTTTCTATGGAAAAGTGTCTTTTATAGATAGTTTTCTATGAAAACTGTCTTTTATAGATAGTTTTCTATGGAAAAGTGTCTTTTATAGATAGTTTTCTATGGAAAAGTGTCTTTTATAGATAGTTTTCTATGAAAACTGTCTTTTATAGATAGTTTTCTATGGAAAAGTGTCTTTTATAGATAGTTTTCTATGGAAAAGTGTCTTTTATAGATAGTTTTCTATGGAAAAGTGTCTTTTATAGATAGTTTTCTATGGAAAAGTGTATTTTATAGATAGTTTTCTATTGAAAAGTGTCTTTTATAGATAGTTTTCTATTGAAAAGTGTCTTTTATAGATAGATTTCTATGGAAAAGTGTCTTATGTAGATAGTTTTCTATGAAAAGTGTCTTTTATAGATAGTTTTCTATGCAAAGGTGTCTTTTATAGATAGTTTTCTATGGAAAAGTGTCTTTTATAGATAGTTTTCTATTGAAAAGTGTCTTTTATAGATAGATTTCTATGGAAAAGTGTCTTTTATAGATAGTTTTCTATGGAAAAGTGTATTTTATAGATAGTTTTCTATTGAAAAGTGTCTTTTATAGATAGTTTTCTATTGAAAAGTGTCTTTTATAGATAGATTTCTATGGAAAAGTGTCTTTTATAGATAGTTTTCTATGAAAACTGTCTTTTATAGATAGTTTTCTATGGAAAAGTGTCTTTTATAGATAGTTTTCTATGAAAACTGTCTTTTATAGATAGTTTTCTATGGAAAAGTGTCTTTTATAGATAGTTTTCTATTGAAAAGTGTCTTTTATAGATAGATTTCTATGGAAAAGTGTCTTTTATAGATAGTTTTCTATGGAAAAGTGTATTTTATAGATAGTTTTCTATGGAAAAGTGTCTTTTATAGATAGTTTTCTATGGAAAAGTGTCTTTTATAGATAGTTTTCTATGGAAAAGTGTCTTTTATAGATAGTTTTCTATGGAAAAGCGTCTTTTATAGATAGTTTTCTATGGAAAAGTGTCTTTTATAGATAGTTTTCTATGGAAAAGTGTCTTTTATAGATAGTTTTCTATGAAAACTGTCTTTTATAGATAGTTTTCTATGGAAAAGTGTCTTTTATAGATAGTTTTCTATGGAAAAGTGTCTTTTATAGATAGTTTTCTATGGAAAAGTGTCTTTTATAGATAGTTTTCTATGGAAAAGCGTCTTTTATAGATAGTTTTCTATGGAAAAGTGTCTTTTATAGATAGTTTTCTATGAAAACTGTCTTTTATAGATAGTTTTCTATGGAAAAGTGTCTTTTATAGATAGTTTTCTATGGAAAAGTGTCTTTTATAGATAGTTTTCTATGGAAAAGTGTCTTTTATAGATAGTTTTCTATGGAAAAGTGTCTTTTATAGATAGTTTTCTATGGAAAAGCGTCTTTTATAGATAGTTTTCTATGGAAAAGTGTCTTTTATAGATAGTTTTCTATGAAAACTGTCTTTTATAGATAGTTTTCTATGGAAAAGTGTCTTTTATAGATAGTTTTCTATGGAAAAGTGTCTTTTATAGATAGTTTTCTATGGAAAAGTGTCTTTTATAGATAGTTTTCTATGGAAAAGTGTCTTTTATAGATAGTTTTCTATGGAAAAGTGTCTTTTATAGATAGTTTTCTATGGAAAAGCGTCTTTTATAGATAGTTTTCTATGGAAAAGTGTCTTTTATAGATAGTTTTCTATGGAAAAGTGTCTTTTATAGATAGTTTTCTATGAAAACTGTCTTTTATAGATAGTTTTCTATGGAAAAGTGTCTTTTATAGATAGTTTTCTATGAAAACTGTCTTTTATAGATAGTTTTCTATGGAAAAGTGTCTTTTATAGATAGTTTTCTATGGAAAAGTGTCTTTTATAGATAGTTTTCTATGAAAACTGTCTTTTATAGATAGTTTTCTATGGAAAAGTGTCTTTTATAGATAGTTTTCTATGGAAAAGTGTCTTTTATAGATAGTTTTCTATGAAAACTGTCTTTTATAGATAGTTTTCTATGGAAAAGTGTCTTTTATAGATAGTTTTCTATGGAAAAGTGTCTTTTATAGATAGTTTTCTATGGAAAAGTGTCTTTTATAGATAGTTTTCTATGGAAAAGTGTCTTTTATAGATAGTTTTCTATGGAAAAGTGTCTTTTATAGATAGTTTTTTATGGAAAAGTGTCTTTTATAGATAGTTTTCTATGGAAAAGTGTCTTTTATAGATAGTTTTCTATGGAAAAGTGTATTTTATAGATAGTTTTCTATGGAAAAGTGTCTTTTATAGATAGTTTTCTATGGAAAAGTGTATTTTATAGATAGTTTTCTATGGAAAAGTGTCTTTTATAGATAGTTTTCTATGGAAAAGTGTCTTTTATAGATAGTTTTCTATGGAAAAGTGTCTTTTATAGATAGTTTTCTATGGAAAAGTGTCTTTTATAGATAGTTTTCTATGGAAAAGTGTCTTTTATAGATAGTTTTTTATGGAAAAGTGTCTTTTATAGATAGTTTTCTATGGAAAAGTGTCTTTTATAGATAGTTTTCTATGGAAAAGTGTATTTTATAGATAGTTTTCTATGGAAAAGTGTCTTTTATAGATAGTTTTCTATGGAAAAGTGTATTTTATAGATAGTTTTCTATGGAAAAGTGTCTTTTATAGATAGTTTTCTATGGAAAAGTGTCTTTTATAGATAGTTTTCTATGGAAAAGTGTCTTTTATAGATAGTTTTCTATGGAAAAGTGTATTTTATAGATAGTTTTCTATGGAAAAGTGTCTTTTATAGATAGTTTTCTATGGAAAAGTGTATTTTATAGATAGTTTTCTATGGAAAAGTGTCTTTTATAGATAGTTTTCTATGGAAAAGCGTCTTTTATAGATAGTTTTCTATGGAAAAGTGTCTTTTATAGATAGTTTTCTATGGAAAAGTGTCTTTTATAGATAGTTTTCTATGAAAACTGTCTTTTATAGATAGTTTTCTATGGAAAAGTGTCTTTTATAGATAGTTTTCTATGAAAACTGTCTTTTATAGATAGTTTTCTATGGAAAAGTGTCTTTTATAGATAGTTTTCTATGGAAAAGTGTCTTTTATAGATAGTTTTCTATGAAAACTGTCTTTTATAGATAGTTTTCTATGGAAAAGTGTCTTTTATAGATAGTTTTCTATGGAAAAGTGTCTTTTATAGATAGTTTTCTATGAAAACTGTCTTTTATAGATAGTTTTCTATGGAAAAGTGTCTTTTATAGATAGTTTTCTATGGAAAAGTGTCTTTTATAGATAGTTTTCTATGGAAAAGTGTCTTTTATAGATAGTTTTCTATGGAAAAGTGTCTTTTATAGATAGTTTTCTATGGAAAAGTGTCTTTTATAGATAGTTTTTTATGGAAAAGTGTCTTTTATAGATAGTTTTCTATGGAAAAGTGTCTTTTATAGATAGTTTTCTATGGAAAAGTGTATTTTATAGATAGTTTTCTATGGAAAAGTGTCTTTTATAGATAGTTTTCTATGGAAAAGTGTATTTTATAGATAGTTTTCTATGGAAAAGTGTCTTTTATAGATAGTTTTCTATGGAAAAGTGTCTTTTATAGATAGTTTTCTATGGAAAAGTGTCTTTTATAGATAGTTTTCTATGGAAAAGTGTCTTTTATAGATAGTTTTCTATGGAAAAGTGTCTTTTATAGATAGTTTTTTATGGAAAAGTGTCTTTTATAGATAGTTTTCTATGGAAAAGTGTCTTTTATAGATAGTTTTCTATGGAAAAGTGTATTTTATAGATAGTTTTCTATGGAAAAGTGTCTTTTATAGATAGTTTTCTATGGAAAAGTGTATTTTATAGATAGTTTTCTATGGAAAAGTGTCTTTTATAGATAGTTTTCTATGGAAAAGTGTCTTTTATAGATAGTTTTCTATGGAAAAGTGTCTTTTATAGATAGTTTTCTATGGAAAAGTGTATTTTATAGATAGTTTTCTATGGAAAAGTGTCTTTTATAGATAGTTTTCTATGGAAAAGTGTATTTTATAGATAGTTTTCTATGGAAAAGTGTCTTTTATAGATAGTTTTCTATGGAAAAGCGTCTTTTATAGATAGTTTTCTATGGAAAAGTGTCTTTTATAGATAGTTTTCTATGGAAAAGTGTCTTTTATAGATAGTTTTCTATGAAAACTGTCTTTTATAGATAGTTTTCTATGGAAAAGTGTCTTTTATAGATAGTTTTCTATGGAAAAGTGTCTTTTATAGATAGTTTTCTATGGAAAAGTGTCTTTTATAGATAGTTTTCTATGGAAAAGTGTCTTTTATAGATAGTATTCTATGGAAAAGTGTCTTTTATAGATAGTTTTCTATGGAAAAGTGTCTTTTATAGATAGTTTTCTATGGAAAAGTGTCTTTTATAGATAGTTTTCTATGGAAAAGTGTCTTTTATATATAGTTTTCTATGAAAAATGTCTTTTATAGATAGTTTTCTATGGAAAAGTGTCTTTTACAGATAGTTTTCTATGGAAGAGTGTCTTTTATAGATAGTTTTCTATGAAAAGTATCTTTTGTAGATAGTTTTCTATAGAAAACTGTCTTTTATAGATAGTTTTCTATTGAAAAGTGTCTTTTATAGATAGTTTTCTATGGAAAAGTGTCTTTTATAGATAGTTTTCTATGAAAACTGTCTTTTATAGATAGTTTTCTATGGAAAAGTGTCTTTTATAGATAGTTTTCTATGAAAAGTGTCTTTTGTAGATAGTTGTCTATAGAAAAGTGTGTTTTGTAGATAGTTTTCTATGCAAAAGTGTCTTTTATAGATAGTTTTCTATGAAAAGTGTCTTTTATAGATAGTTTTCTATGGAAAAGTGTCTTTTATAGATAGTTTTTTATGGAAAAGTGTCTTTTATAGATAGTTTTCTATGAAAAGTGTCTTTTATAGATAGTTTTCTATGAGAGAAGTCTGTTGTTTTGACAGTTTTCTATAGATAAGTACTTGTCTCTATTTTCTTTCAAATCTTCAGTAACTGTTATCAGCAAACTTCTCCTTGATGTCAGTGAAATATGATTCCTTAGAGTACCAAGGTTTTAAAACATCATGAATTTTTCACATATTTTTTTATAATTTTCTCTATTCTATAACAAATAAATCCTAAACTCACATACAAAAAGAAATCAGCGCTAGTATTTAAATTTTTGTACAAAAGGACATTTATACCACCACACAAAAAAGGAGCATTTAAATTCATTGTTATTTTTATGCTCTAAATTTCTGTACAACTACTCCTTTCAACGCTTTGGTTTAGGTTTTATTCCAGAGAATCTGCGTTTTTTTCCTTCTAATTTTTTTTTTGGAACTAACTACTAACAATTCGTTACCTCAAACATTTACATATTTTATACTCCAGTTAGTTTACATGTACTTAGTTACTACTTGGCATAAGTACATGCTAAGTACATGGTTGGTACCCGAGTAGGTACCTCTCACTTTTGTTGCAAAAAAATAATTTACATAAAGTTGTGAGTTTCCTTTTCTGCAGCTCTTTTTTTGTCGTCTATAGATTTATTTTCATCATGGGTTTGTTGCTATATATGTAAGTTGTTGTAAAGGTAGACAGACTTATTATGTGGTTTGTAATAGGCTTCCTGTAGGACTCCCATACCCATTCTTCAGGTTGTAGAGCAAAGAAATGTGTTTGTGTCATTATAAAATATGTAACTTTGTTGTCGTCTACATCGTATTTACTTGAATAATGAATTTTAAACTTTTGGCATATGTAAAAATTATTTTTAGTCATGTTTATTATAATGAAGTTCTTTCTTTCTGCTTTTCTTTTTATCTAGCAAAAAATTTGTGTTAAAATATTAATTTTCACATCATGACAAGTAAAGAAAACTGTGAATAAAGATAAATAATGGAATTTGAATAAGTTCCTAATGGTATTGCTTTGCTCTCTGTCTGTCCAATAAAGACACTTTTCTATAGAAACCAAGATACTTTCCTATAGGAAAGTGTCTTGTTAAGACAGTTTTCCTATAAGTTTTCCTATAGAAAAGTATCTTGTTAAGACATTTTTTTATAGAAAAATGTCTTGTCCGTTTTCTATAGAAAAATCTTTTATCTGGACTGTTCTCTATAGAAAATTGTCTTGTCTGGACTGTTTTCTATAGAAAATTGTCTTGTCTGGACTGTTTTCTATAGAAAATTGTCTTGTCTGGACTGTTTTCTATAGAAAATTGTCTTGTCTGGACTGTTTTCTATAGAAAATTGTCTTGTCTGGACTGTTTTCTATAGAAAATTGTCTTGTCTGGACTGTTTTCTATAGAAAATTGTCTTGTCTGGACTGTTATCTATAGAAAATTGTCTTGTCTGGACTGTTTTCTATAGAAAATTGTCTTGTCTGGACTGTTTTCTATAGAAAATTGTCTTGTCTGGACTGTTTTCTATAGAAAATTGTCTTGTCTGGACTGTTTTCTATAGAAAATTGTCTTGTCTGGACTGTTTTCTATAGAAAATTGTCTTGTCTGGACTGTTTTCTATAGAAAATTGTCTTGTCTGGACTGTTTTCTATAGAAAATTGTCTTGTCTGGACTGTTTTCTATAGAAAATTGTCTTGTCTGGACTGTTTTCTATAGAAAATTGTCTTGTCTGGACTGTTTTCTATAGAAAATTGTCTTGTCTGGACTGTTTTCTATAGAAAATTGTCTTGTCTGGACTGTTTTCTATAGAAAATTGTCTTGTCTGGACTGTTTTCTATAGAAAATTGTCTTGTCTGGACTGTTTTCTATAGAAAATTGTCTTGTCTGCACTGTTTTCTATAGAAAATTGTTTTTGTTTTCAATAGAACATTTACTTGTCTTGACTTATTTCTATAGACATGTTTCTTGTCTTGACTGTTTTCTACAACAAAATGTCTTGTTTAGTTTTTTAATATTAATGTAACATTAAAAATGGAACTCCCATTAAACTTCTCCGTTTGTTTTGTCAGTTTGCAAAAAGTTCCAGAGTTTCATTTCATTATTTAGTTGGCAATACATGCCAGACGTAACTGGTGTAAAGTTGTTGACAGCAAACAAATAGCTGCAGCAATATGATGAAGTTGATGACAAAACAAATACTCATACACACGTAGTCTTGTTGCAAGTACATAGTTGCAACAGTAAAATGGTTTTCCAAATTGTTCATATTTATTTCAGTTGATAATGATTTAACCACTTTGTCTGGGATCAAGGATGAATTACTGGCTCGGTGGGACCAATTGCTAAACTTTTAAATGGAGCATCTAAACTACAGGTCTGTGGAAAACAAATTCGTGGAGAAAAAGTTCCAGAGGAGAAAAGATAACTATATCTTGTCTGCTAAAGTTACTCCAAGTATAGTAACGATCGGTTACTATATATAATCGAACAGGATGTAGATCCTCCTACATTTTTCTTTAATTCCTGAGACTGTCCCGCTGCTGTCATCAACTGACTTCATATTAATCATAATTCATGCTCTTTTTTCTCTGTCTCTTGTTTTTTATACCCTACACCACCATAGTGGGGAGGGTATTATGCGTTTGTGCAGATGTTTGTAACGCCCAAAAATATTAGTCTAACACCCACCTTAAAGTATACCGATCGACTTAGAATCACTTTCTGAGTCGATTAAACGATGTCCGTCCGTCCGTCCGTCCGTCCGTCCGTCTGGTTGGCTGGCTGGCTGGCTGGCTGTCCATGTAAACCTTGTGCGCAGAGTACAGGTCGCAATTTTGAAGATATTTCGATAAAATTTGGTACATATTACTTTTTCGGCACAAGGACCAAGCCTATTGAAACTGGCTGAAATCGGTCCATTATTTCACCTAGCCCCCATACAAATGTCCCCTCGAAATTGGACTTTATCGGTCATAAATGTTTAATTTATCTATGTATCTACACAAATTTCGCTCCAAATAAGTTTTATATATACAAAATTCATGTCACCAAATTTTGTTACGATCGGTCCATAATTAGTCATAGCTCCCATATAGACCCGCTTCCGAAAATCACTTTAACGTGCATAAATCGCTTAAAAATGTAGGTATACACACAAAATTCAACATAGTTAACTTTAATATAGACATAAATCACACGACCTAATTTTATGGTGATCGGTCCAGAATTGGTCATAGCTCCCATATAAGGCCCACTTCCGAAAATCACTCAAAAATAAAAATTTTTAAAAGAAAAATATTTTTACTCATTTACTTGGTGTAGGGTATTATATGGTCGGGCTTGACCGACCATACTTTCTTACTTGTTTTTTTTTTGTTATTATTTTACAACCATTTACAGATTCGTATTCCATATTTAAAAGTTTATTTGTAAAACAAACAATTTTTTAACTCAAAAGTTCATGAAAGTGTAACACATTTTCATGACACGGTCTTATGGCGCCTCAGGATGTTGCACTTTTATACGTTTTTTGTGATTTTTCTCTTTCATTTCATTTTATTTCTTTCTTTTTTTTGGTGTGTTTGCCTTGTATTCTGTTCCAGGATTTTTATTTATAAAAATACAAGTGAGTGGAGAGAACAAACCATGTAGCTACTACGACGACAAAAACAGCAGCAATAGTATTTGAAAAAAAAAAAATAATGGATCCTTGCTGGCAGAGTAAATAAAAGTGTCATTTTTTTAATTTAATTCTTGTTTTTTGTAATATTTTATACTTTATTAAAGGATGGGAGTTGTTTTACTTTTATTTCTGGTAGTATTTTTCTTTAATTTATTTTTTGTTGTCTAGGGTTCGGTGGGGTGTTGTGTCCTTCTGTCTGTCTGTCGGTCTGTCTGCTATTATAGAATAGATCAAGTGGTGGGATTGAATGAAGTATGTTTGCATTAGAGTCGTTAAAAAGTAGCCATTGAGAATTATATAGAATTGTTGCAATACTGTTAGGGTTATAAATGCAAACTTTATGGAGTTGTTATTGTTTATTGAAGTGCTTTTAAAATTAAATTTGAAATTAAAAACACTTTTGCTAAAAACTTGTTTACATTACAGAAAGTAAACATTTTGTAATATCAGACATTAGCAACTGATTAAAAGTTAAATAGCTGTACGGACAAGACACTATTATATAGAAAACAATCCAGACAAGACACTGTTCTATAAAAAACTGTCCAGACAAGACACAGTTCTATAGGAAACTGTCCAGACAAGACACTGTTCTATAGAAACCTGTCTAGATAAGACACTTTTCAATAGAAAACTTTCCAAACAAGACACTTTTCAATAGAAAACTTTCCAAACAAGACACTGTTCTATAGAATACTGTCCAGACAAGACACTTTTCTATAGAAAACTGTCCAGACAAGACACTGTTCTATAGAAAACTATCCAGACAAGACACTGTTCCATAGAAAACTGTTCAGACAAGACACGGTTTTATAGAAAACTGTCCAGACAAGACACTGTTCTATAGGAAACTGTCCAGTAAACACACTGTTCTATAGAAAACTGTTCAGACAAGACACGGTTTTATAGAAAACTGTCCAGACAAGTCACTGTTGTATAGAAAACTATCCAGACTGTTCCATAGAAAACTGTTCAGACAAGACACGATTTTATAGAAAACTGTCCAGACAAGACACTGTTTTATAGAAAACTGTTCAGACAAGACACTGTTCTATAGAAAACTGTTCAGACAAGACACGGTTTTATAGAAAACTGTCCAGACAAGTCACTGTTGTATAGAAAACTATCCAGACAAGACACTGTTCCATAGAAAACTGTTCAGACAAGATACGGTTTTATAGAAAACTGTCCAGACAAGACACTATTCTATAGGAAACTGTCTAGATAAGACACTGTTCAATAGAAAACTTCCCAAACAAGACACTGCTCTATAGAAAACTGTCCAGACAAGACACTGTTCTATAGAAAACTGTTCAGACAAGACACTGTTCTATAGAAAACTGTCTAGATAAGACACTGTTCAATAGAAAACTTTCCAAACAAGACACTGCTCTATAGAAAACTGTCCAGACAAGACACTTTTCTATAGAAAACTGTCCAGACAAGACACTGTTCCATAGAAAACTGTTCAGACAAGACACGGTTTTATAGAAAACTGTCCAGACAAGACACTGTTCTATAGATAAGAAACTGTTCAATAGAAAACTTTCCAAACAAGACACTGCTCTATAGAAAACTGTCCAGACAAGACAATTTTCTATAGAAAACTGTCCAGAAAAGACACTGTTCTATAGAAAACTATCCAGACAAGACACTGTTCCATAGAAAACTGTTCAGACAAGACACGGTTTTATAGAAAACTGTCCAGACAAGACACTGTTCTATAGGAAACTGTCCAGAAAACACACTGTTCTATAGAAAACTGTTCAGACAAGACACGGTTTTATAGAAAACTGTCCAGACAAGTCACTGTTGTATAGAAAACTATCCAGACAAGACACTGTTCCATAGAAAACTGTTCAGACTACACACGGTTTTATAGAAAACTGTCCAGACAAGACACTGTTCTATAGAAAACTGTTCAGACAAGGCACTGTTCTACAGGAAACTGTTCAGAAAAGACACTGTTCTATAGAAAACTGTCCAGACAAGACACTATTCCATAGAAAACTGTCCAGACAAGGCACTGTTCTACAGGAAACTGTTCAGAAAAGACACTGTTCTATAGAAAACTGTCCAGACAAGGCACTGTTCTACAGGAAACTGTTCAGAAAAGACACTGTTCTATAGAAAACTGTCCAGACAAGACACTGTTCTATAGAAAACTGTTCAGACAAGGCACTGTTCTACAGGAAACTGTTCAGAAAAGACACTGTTCTATAGAAAACTGTCCAGACAAGGCACTGTTCTACAGGAAACTGTTCAGAAAAGACACTGTTCTATAGAAAACTGTCCAGACAAGACACTGTTCCATAGAAAACTTCAGACAAGACACGATTTTATAGAAAATTGTCCAAACAAGACACTTTTCTATAGAAAACTGTCCAAACAAGACACTTTTCTATAGAAAACTGTCCAAACAAGACACTTTTCTATAGAAAACTGTCCAAACAAGACACTTTTCTATAGAAAACTGTCCAAACAAGACACTTTTCTATAGAAAACTGTCCAAACAAGACACTTTTCTATAGAAAACTGTCCAAACAAGACACTTTTCTATAGAAAACTGTCCAGACAAGACACTGTTCTACAGGAAACTTTTCAGAAAAGACACTGTTCTATAGAAAACTGTCCAGACAGGACACTGTTCTATAGAAAACTGTCCAGACAAGACACTGTTCTACAGGAAACTGTCCAGACAAGACACTGTTCTATAGAAAACTGTTCAGAGAAGTCACTGTTCTATAGAAAACTGTCCAGACAAGATACTGTTCTATAGAAAACTTCCAAACAGGACACTATTCTATAGAAAACTGTCCAGACAAGACACTGTTCTATAGAAAACTGTTAAGACAAAACACGGTTTTATAGAAAACTGTCCAGACAAGATACGGTTTTATAGAAAACTGTCCGGAAAAGATACTGTTTTATAGAAAACTGTCCAGACAAGACACCGTTCTATAGAAAACTGTCGTCTTTGGAAGACAATTTGCTATATGAAAACAGTCTTCTTTGGAAAACAGTTCTGTTCTAGTTCTGTGTTAGTTCTGTGTTAGTTCTGTTCTAGTTCTGTTCTAGTTCTGTGCTAGTTCTGTTCTAGTTCTGTTCTGTTCTAGTTCTGTTCTAGTTCTGTTCTAGTTCTGTTCTAGTTCTGTTCTAGTTCTGTTCTAGTTCTGTTCTAGTTCTGTTCTAGTTCTGTTCTAGTTCTGTTCTAGTTCTGTTCTAGTTCTGTTCTAGTTCTGTTCTAGTTCTGTTCTAGTTCTGTTCTAGTTCTGTTCTAGTTCTGTTCTAGTTCTGTTCTAGTTCTGTTCTAGTTCTGTTCTAGTTCTGTTCTAGTTCTGTTCTAGTTCTGTTCTAGTTCTGTTCTAGTTCTGTTCTAGTTCTGTTCTAGTTCTGTTCTAGTTCTGTTCTAGTTCTGTTCTAGTTCTGTTCTAGTTCTGTTCTAGTTCTGTTCTATAGATAACTGTCCAATCTGTATAGTTTTTTTGTTATAGAATGGTGTCTTGCCTGGACAGTTTTCTATAGAATCTCTTCTGGTTTTTTTTTTTCAATGTAATATTTTCCTGTTACGACAGTTTTCTATAGAAAATTGTTTCTTAAGTTTTGAGGTGGCAAAAGGAAAATCGATTAAATACCATCTGCATTTTCTAGGTCTCATTCACATATTCACGGATAAAACACATCCAGCATTCATGGTGGAAGGCTGCAAATGTTTACCCTGACTTTAGTTGTTGGTTCTTAAACTTTTCTTGTAACGTTTTCCTTTGGATTTGTTGTTTCTTTTATTTGTTTCGTGCTTCTTTTGTTTTTGTTAAAGGCAAGTTGCTTAAAGCTCTATTTCGTTTTTTGATTATTTTTTTGCATGCAAAGTTGACAAACAAGTGTAAACAAATACTTAAATATACATAAGATGAAAACAAACAAAAAAAAAACTTTTATGTATAAAATAAAGTCACTTTTAACATTAAACAACAATAAACACAATAATAAAAATACGGTTTTATTTGTTTGTAGTCGCAAGTATAGAGAAATATATATAGAGCGGAAGCTCTGCTGTCAAATATCTAACTCAGTTGTTAAAAGTCTTAGTGTTGTGAATGTTTTAATAAACAAAACTATGTGAATAGATGTGATTATTTGGAGTAATTTTTGGTTTGAGTTTTTTTGCTAGTTTCCGATCTATGTGTATATCTCTATGGTTTCTATAAAGAACTACACATTGACCACAGAGAATTGACAATTGAGTTAGGTCTTTGATAGGAAAGTTTCCAATCTATGTATACTTATCAATGACAAGTACAACAAGACGTATGAGTAATAATGTTTAACACTATTTTACACAGCAAAGAGCTTTTCAATTTTCCATTTAGATTCATAGATAAATTTATACTCATCTTCAATTATGTATATAAAATATTAAAAAAATTCTTAGTTTACATTTAATTTTCAAATTTGTTCTAATAAAAAAACCAGCTTATATTTTTCAACAAATATTTGTTTCAAATATTTCAAAATGTCCTTTATCTCTGGCTCTCTTGAGTTTGATTAAAGACTAAACAAAATGTCTAAGGCTCACAAAACTCCTTTTGAATCACCAAAAATTTGTCGGCATTATGCCAATTTTTTGCTCTGCTGCTGTTGTGTTTTGCAAAATTTTGCTATAATTTTGTTTGTTGACAGCCAGTGCACAGAAGACATGTAAAAAAACAAGATTTGTTTGTCTATAACTTTTCTATTACTATTTTGCATTTTTATCTACATTTTATTTCTGTACTTTTCTGAAGGCAAATTATTCGGTTTTATGTTGTACAAATCTTTATTACCCTGTTTATGCCCGAGGCTGTATTACATTTAAATGAAACTTGAGAGAAATACAGAGAGAAGGTAATGAAAAAAACACTATGATTTAAAGAAAATAATTTTTGTTTATTTTTTGGTTTTATAAAGAGAAAACATTGAGCTTGAAATAAAAAAAGAAAAGTTCTTTTCGAATGAAAATGAATCTATAAAGTTTGTAAATAAAAAAAGCTCTCAAAAGGATTTTAATGAATTTCTATAAATAAAAATGTTTTACAAATAAAGAAGCCTTTGAAATAAAAAAATCGTTTAATATTGTTTTATAAAAATAAAAGCTTTTAACATTATTAAATAAATAAAACAGGTTTCAACTTGATGTTATTAATAAGAAAGCTTTCACCGTATTATTATAAATAAACCAACCTTCAAAGAGTTTTTTTATATAAAAAAAACCTTGCAAGAATTTTATTAAATAAAGAAGCCTTGGACTTGATTTCATTTACAAAAAAGCTTTTACTTAGGTTTTATAAATAAAACTGATTTTCTAAATAGACAAACTTTCAAAATTGTTTTTTTTAAAGACTTTATTTCATATACAATAAAGCTTTTCTTGGATTTTACAAATTAAAAAGCTTTTAACAATGTTTTGCTAAAAGCTTTTAATTTTATTTCATATACAATAAAGCTTTTACTTGGGTTTTATAAATAAAAAAGCTTTAAACACTGTTTTTATAAATAAACCAACTTTTAATGTGGTTAAACAAAAAAAAAGATTTCAAAGAGTTTTAAAAATGTTTTATTTTTAATAAAAAAGCTTTAAAAGTTATCTTTTCAATAAAAAAAAAACTTCCAAAGAGCTTTTTAATAAAAAAAAATTAGTTTCATACAAAATACAGCTTTTACTTAAGTTTTATAAATAAAAAAAACTTGCATGAAAAAGCTTTCAACTTGGTTTTATAAACCATAGAGCTTTCAAATTTGTTTTACAAATATAAAAGCTTAAAACTTGGTTTTAAAATAGAATAAAAAAGCTTTTGAGATGGGTATTTTAAATAAAGAAGCTTTTACTTAATTTTAGTAAAAAAAAGTCTTTAAAAGTTCAAAAAACTTTTACCATGATTTTATAAATAAAAAGACTGCTAATAAAAAAAGTTTTTAAATGTTTCAAAGTAATTTTATAATATAATTTATAATTGATTTATGAATGCGAAAGCTTTTATAGTTAAATTACTAATAATACAGCTTTTATAGTTGTTTCATGAATAAGAAATATTTTATAATTAAATAATAAAAAATAAAGCTTTGATTTGATGGAAAGCTAAATTATTATGAAACAAGGCTTAATAGTTAATTTATGAATGATGAAGCTTTTATAGTTAAATTATAAAATGAATTGCTTTGATAGTTTAGTTATGAATAAGAAAGCTTTTATATTTAAATCATAAAAAGGAATGTTTTTATAATAGATTTATGATCAACAAAGCTTTTAAATTAGATTATAAAAATTAAAGCTGTTATAGTTGATTTATTTATAAAAAAAACTTTTATAGTTAAATCGTAAAAAGAAAAGCTTCTAATGTTGATTTATGAATACCAAAGCTTTTATATTTAAATCATAAAAAGGAATGCTTTTATAATAGATTTATGATCAACAAAGCTTTTAAATTAGATTATAAAAATTAAAGCTTTTATAGTTTATATATGACTAGCTAAGCTTTTATATTAGATTATAAAAAGAAAAGCTTTTAATGTTGATTTATGAATACCAAAGCTTTTATATATAAATTATAAAAACGAAAGCTTCTATAGTTGATTTATTTATAAAAAAAACTTTTATAGTTAAAAAATAAAAACAAAAGCTTTTAATGTTGAATTATGAATACACAAGGCTTTTATAGTTAATTATAAAAATGAAAGCTTTTATAGTTGATTTATTAATAAGAAAGCTTTTATAGTTAAATTATAAAAAAGAAAGTTTTTAATGTTGATTTATGAATGAGAAAACTTTTGGTAATTGATTTATGATTATAAAAGCTTTTATATTAGATTATAAAAATAATAGCTTTTATAGTTGATTTATGAATAAGAAAGCTTTTATGGTATATTTGTAAATAAGAAAACTGTAGTTAAATTATAAACAAGAAAGCTTTTATGTTTGATTTATGCATTAAATAGCATCAATGATTTAGAAATAAAAAAGCTTTTATAGTTACAAACATTGTTTAGTTGATTTAATAGTAAAAGTTGATTATAGTTGATTTATGAATTAGAAAGCTTTGATGATGGACTTATGAATAAGAAAACTTTTATATTTTATTTATAAAAAGAAAAACGTTGTAAGCTTGCTTGCTAACAAAGCTTTTATAGTTTCCTTATAAATAAAAAAGCTTTTAATACTCGACTTGCAAATAAAAAAGCTTGCATATTTATGCTATATATTTCATTAATTCTATTGTATGTAACTGAAAATGCTTTAATAATGATTTAAAAATAAAACCATTAATTAAGTTTCAAAGATTAAACAAAATTAAAACTTAATTTTTAATAATGCCGCTTAAATCCTTCTGCTGCATTGTGCCATAATAATTACATGGCTATTTTGAGTTTAAGGTCATTAAATATTGTCTAATACAGATGGTTTAATTTGAAATCAAATGTAGTGTATGAAATGATTATTTTATTCTCTCTCAGTTCCTTTACATACATATATTTGGCCACAATGACCTTCACTTTGTCGAGAATTATTTAGCATTTTTTTAGTTGTTTGTTTTATTTTTGTTTTTAATTAAGACTTTCTTTTTAACTGTACATACATACCTATACAATATCAATGGGCGATTGGTTGATAGTTGATTTTAGCTGTTTAACGCATTATTTCCGTTTTTATTTTATTTCCCCTTTTCAAGCTTATTCATGCTCATTCATGTTCATGAGGATTCGCTGTGTAAAGATTTATATGCAGGTCGGTCGCTCAGTGGATACTGTTGAGTGCATGAATGGAAACGTAAGAATGAATGTTGGAATAAGTACGAATTCAATTCAAACAATTCATATTATTGTATTTATGCACTCGTAAGTTGTATGGCAAATAAATGTTTATTTGTGGCAAAAGTCTTTGCAAAAAATATAGTTTGGTTTGGGGTGGCCACTTAGAACCATACTTTCCCATACTTAAGTTTCAATATCAATTTCAGCAATATACGTACAGTGGTGGCCACCAATTTAAGACAAATACTTGAATTTTTTTCATCAACTGAATTTTAAGTGCGATAGAGCCAAAATAAAAGGAACTCTAAGGGTATGAAATTTATTATTAATGTTTCTAGTTTCTCAAAAATGTTTTGAAAAATCGGTAAAACATATTTGGACAAAGATATGTGGAAATACGTTGACCCACCTCAGCGAACATCCGCTGTTAATAACATGATATGACCGAAACTAATGGAACTAAAAATACGAAATTTGGTCCGAATATTTTATAATAATAAAAATATAATGATATAAATGTGAGAAAATAAGTTAATTTATAAAAAAAAAATTGGTCAAGTTGTAGAAAAATCTAATGGGTTCGTGGAAAATATGTATGAATTGACACAGTTGAATAAAACACACTTGTGTGTTAAAACAGTCCTCATGCATTCATATTTGTGGAAATATTTGAAAAAATAATTGACGATCACATGGAATTTAGCAAACAATTTTTGTCTTAATTACATGGCCACCACTGTATGTATGTTTGCCTTGGTTTTTTTTTTTTTGTATTTCGTGCATTCATGAAAACACTTATCCTCCCCCATAAACTTTGGAAATAACTTTATGAAACTTTATTTAAGTTTTCGAGGTTTTTCAATAATTTCATAAAGTTTGATATTATTATTTATTGTGTATGAAATGCACCTATTGGTGATGAATAAGGTGGCTAGCTAGGAAAAGTATAAAATTTATTTACATATAAGCATTTAATTATAACTAAAAAAAGCTTTTAAAAATAATTTATAATAAGCTTTTATAGTTTGATAATTGACTTATTATTAAAAATGCATGATTAATTGAGTTATAAATAAAAAGCTTTAAAAGTTGATTTATTAACAAGAAAGCTTTAGCAGTTGATTTTTAAACAACAAGGCTTTGGTAGCTATTTTATTAATAAACAGCTTAAACTTGTTAAATTTGAAACAAATAAGTTTTACAAATCAAAGAGCTTTTATAGTTCATTTATTAATAAGAAAACTTTCATTAGTTCTTTATAAATAAAAAAATTTATAATTGGTTTATTATTAAAAAAGCTTTTTTAATTAATTTATTAATAAAAAGCTTATAAAAAAGCATTTGTAGCTGATTTATAAATTAAAAAGCTTTTACAGTCGCTTTATAGATAAGAAAGCTTTCTTGATTTATTACCCAGAAAGCTTTAGAAGTTGATTTTTAATTAAAAAGCCTTTATAGTTGATTAATAAATAAAAAATAATACAAATTTAATTAGTTCTTTATAAATAAATCAGCTTTTTTGCTAATTTTAAAATAAAAAAAAGGTTATAGTTGGTTTGTTAAAAAAAAAACTTAAATAGTTAATTTATTTACTTATAAAAAAAAGCTATTGTAACTAATTTATAAATAAAAAAAAACGTTTGTATTACATTTATAAATAAAAAAGCTATTTATTTCATTTATAAATAAAAAAGCTTTTTTAATTCATTTATAAATAAAAAAGCTTTTAAGGTTAATTTATAAACAAGAAAGCTTTGGTAATTATTTTATAAATAAAAAAACTTTTATTATTAATTTTAAAATAAGAAAGCTTTTATAGTTGATTTATAAATTCAAAATCATTTTTAGTAAATTTATAAATAATAAAGCTTCTAAAGTTGCTTTTATAAATAAGATAGCTTTGATAGTTATTTTATATATCAAAAAGCTGTTATTGTTGATTTTAAAACAAATATGCTTTAATAATTGATCTATAAATAAAAAAGCTTTTACAGTAAATTTAGAAATGACAAAGCTTTTATAGTAGGTTTATAAATAAAAAAGCTTTTATTGTAGATTCGTTATTAAAAAGTTTTTATATTTATTGTTGATTTATTAATAAAAAAGCTTTTCTTGATGATTTATAAATAATAAAGTTTTTATAGTTAGTTTATAAATAAAAAGCTTTTATTTAAGTTAATTATAAATAAAAATCATTTTTAATAAATTTATAAATAATAATGCTTTTATAGATAATTTATATATCAAAAAGCTTTTATAGTTATTTTATATATCAAAAAGCTGTTATTGTTGATTTTAAAAAAAATAAGCTTTTTAATTGATCTATAAATACTAGAGCATTTATAGTTGATTCATAAATAATTTATAATAAAAATTTTATAGTAAATTTATAAATAAAAAATATTTCATAGATGATTCATAAATAAAAAAGCTTTTCTTGATGATTTATAAATAATAAAGTTTTTTATAGTTGACTTATAAATAAAAAGCTTTAAGTTGATTATAAATAAAAAATCATTTTTAATAAATTTATAAATAATAAAGCTTTTAAAGTTGTTTTATAAATAATAAAGCTTTTATAGTAAATTTATAAATAAATAAATTTATAAATAAGAAAGCTTTTATAGTTGGTATATATATCAAAAAGCTTTTATTATAGATATATAAATTAAAAAGCTTTTATAGTTGATTTATAAATAACAAAGCTTTTATAGTAAATTTATAAATAAAAAATATTTCATAGGTGATTCATAAATAAAAAAGCTTTTCTTGATGATTTATAAATAATAAAGCTTTTATAGTTGGTTTATAAATTAAAAAGCTTTTATATTTGATTTATTAATAAACTAGCTTTTATTGTTGATTTATAAATTAAAAAGCATATATGGTAATATTATAAATAAAAAGCTTTCTAGTTGGTTCTAATTAAAAAATCATTTTTAATAAACTTATATATAATTAAGCTTTTAAAGTTGTTTTATAAATAAGATAGCATTGACAGTTATTTTATAAATAAAAGAGCTTTTATAGTTGATTATTAAATAAAAAAGCTTTGATAGTAAATTTATTAATAAAAAATCATTCATAGATGACTCATAAATACAATAGCTTTTTTTGATGATTTATAAATTAAACAGCTTTGGTAGTAAATTTATATATAAAAAAGCTTTTATATTTGATCCGTTATTAAAAAGCTTTCATAGTTGTTGTATAAATTAAAAAAGCTTTTTTAGATGATTCATAAATAAAAAAGCTTTTATAGCTGATTTATCCCTTTAACATTTCTCATTAATATAATATGTTAAACATTTTCCTTTTAAAAATATGCATGTTTAATCCTTTTAATTCGCTTTTATTTAATCTCTTATTTTTTGTTGTTGATTTATAAATAAATATTGCAATTCCTAGCATACTATATACAGATAATATTTGCACATTAAGTTACAGTTACAGGAAGGAAATGCATACAATAATTATAAAAAAAATACAGGCAGGATAAAAAGTCAAATAGTTTAAAAAGCTTTTGTATGAATGAAAGTATATAAAAAGTAAACGAATCGGTATATATAGGAATACTATGTGTGTGTCTGCTTGTCTGTCTGTCTGTCTGTCTGTGCCTGTATAACCAACTGAACAAACACAATGATGACTGGCTGTTGACAAAGCAGATGACGGTGATGAGAATGACTTTGATGATACTTCATTTAAAATTAAGTAAAAGTTCTTCAATACGAGTAGAATAAATAATAGCGAGTTGTGGCAAAAAAAAAAAACACAAAAAAAAGTGAACATTTACACAAGATGAAAAGCAGCAAAAAGTTTAAAAGAAAATTCCTGTATATAAATAAAGTTGTTATAAAAGCATTTGCTTTCTATACATAGTTGAAAGTTTAATGTACTTTAATGTTACAGAAAAGAAAAAAAAATACAAAATATTATTATGCGGTTTTCATAATCAGTTATGTTGTTAGTCAATGCGTTTTGAAAAGTTCATCAAATAAAAATCAAAGGAAAAATATGATTTTATCACAAGTCATCAGTATTATAAAGAGCTACAAGATGTGAAAGCTTGAAAAGTTCTGAAATTAAAAAGCTATAAAGTGATAATTTCTTTTTTATATAAAAAGCTTATTAAAATTATAGTAAATGAATAAATAAAAAAGCTTTATAGTTGATTTTTAAACTTTTAAGTGTCTAGTCTAGACTCTTTTCTATAGAAAAATTTCTTGTCTAGTCTGTTTTACTCACCTTTTTATATTATTGTTTAAATAAATTCAATGTTTTGATTTAATTATTTTACTACTACATTAGTTTTTAAATTTATTGTATTAAATTCTTCTTTTGTCTTACTTATAATTAATAATCTTAAACTTTAATAGGATAAAAATATAATAACAATTTTTTTTTATTTTAATTATTCTACTATTAATCTAATTTTATTGCGTTTATCTATAAATATTATTTTTGATTTTTTTAAATTTTATTGCGTTTTTATTTATTGTATTTCTTAATTTTTTTTTTGATTTTTCTGCAAAATTATAAGAATTTTAAAAAGAAAAATGCTTTTAAAGTAAAGTAATAAAAGTATTAAGTTTTAATTATTTACAATAGAGTAAAGAGTTGTAGTAGTTACTATCAAAATTCATAATGAATTGATTTATAAAACAAAAAGTTTTAAATGGAAATGTTTATTTTACAAAAAAAAAAAAAAAACTTTTTAAGTGTCATTAGTTTTAAAAGGGCAAGTTTATGGAAATTATATGCAGGGATTGCCAAAAATTTTGGAGTTTTCCAAAGGAAAAGTGGGTTTAAGTAAGTAGATCATGTTGATGACCTAACTCAGTTGTCAATTCTTTATGATCTATGTCTAGCTATGGTTGATTCATAAATTAGAAAGCATTTGTAGTTGTTTTATACAACTATTTTTGATTCATAAATAAAAAAGCTTTCATTTTTGATTCATAAATAAAAAAGCTTTTTTGTTGATTTATAAATAAATAAAAAAGCTTTTATAGTTGAATTATACACAGAAAAGCTTTTATAATTGATTCATTAATAAAAAGCTTTTATTATAAAGCTTTTATAGTAATTATATAAATAAAAAAACTTTAATTGTTGTTTTAAAAATAAAACAGCTATTGTAGTTGATTTATATAGAAAAAAAAACAAAAAAAAATTATTTGCTATAAATTTTATAGAAAAAGCTTTTATAGTTGATTTGTTAATAGAAAGCTTTTATAGTAAATTTATGAATAAGAAAAGGTTTTTTAGTAAATTTATTAATAAAAAAGCTTTTTTTATTGATTATAAATAAAGTAATTGAATTCTACAATGAAAAGCTTTTATTCATTTATAAAACTGCTTCCATAGTTGATTTATAAATAAAAATCTTTTATTTTGGTTTATAAATTAAAAAGCTTTTACAGTAATTTTGTATAGAAAAAAAGCTAATATTTTTGATTCATAAAAGAAAAAGCTTTTACAGTTGATTTTTTAATAAACAAGTTTTTAAGTAAATTTGTTTAATGAAAAAAGCTTTTATGGTTGATTTATTAACAAAACACTTTTCACTAATAAATAAGTTTTTTTTGTGCATTTATAATTTAAAAAGCTTTTATAGTAAATTTATAAATAAAATAAAAATGTTAAAAGCTTTTTTTATTGATTTATTAATAAAAAAAGTTTTTTAGTAATTTTTTTTATGAAAAAAGCTTTTAAAGTTGATTTATAAAGAAAAAACGTTTCATTAATAAAAAAGCTTTTTCAGTTTATTTGTAAATTAAAGAGGTTTTATAGTAAATTTATCAATAAAAAAGCTTTTTTAGAAAGTTATAATAGATTATATTCTAAAATTGAGGTTAAAGCTTTTTTATTTATACATTTATATTAAAAGCTTTTTATTTTATAAATTAATATTAAAAGCTCTTTTGTTTACAAATACATGTTAAAAGCTTTTTCATTTAAAAATTCATATTAAAAGCTTCTATATTTATAAACTTTTGTTAAAGGCGTTTTGATAAAAAAAATCATAGAAAAGCTGTTTTCTTTATAAATTGATCTCAAAAGCTTTTTCTATTTATAAAAATATAATAAAAGCTGTTTTATTTACAAATAAATGTTAAAAGCTTTTATATTTATAAAATCTTGTTAAAAGCTTCTTTTTTTTTGTATAAATTTATGTTAAAAGCTTTTGTATTTGCAACCATAGAGGAAAACACATATAACGAAAACTAGAAAAAACATAAATATAACTTAAAATAATCTTATATTTTTACAAAAACCTTTTTGGTTTTTAAAAACTGAGTTAGATCTTTGTAAGGGGTTAAGTTTAGGTTTATTTCAGCCTAAAAAACATAGGAAAATGTACAGAAAGAAAAGCTTATTTGATACAAAAACAAACAAATTTGGACCTATGTTTTCAAGGGTATTTAAAATACATTCAAACACACATTTTAAATAATTGTGCTAAATTTAATATATTAGTCTAATTTAGCGGTTTCAAATCATCATGAAGGCTTTTATGGTTAGGCTGAAATAAATTGAAATGAATATTTGTTTATTCAAAGAACTTTTTAGGAAACACGCAAAAGACTAGTTTAAGACAACAAAAATTAATGCAATTTTCAAATTTAAAAAAAAATTTTGTGAAAAAAAAACCAAAATTATTTCAGCCTAACCTTAAAATAAATTTAAAAGAATTAAAAAAACAAAAACAAGTACAGAAAGTTTCAAAACCAAAAACTTATTTTAAAATGTACTTGTTTTTGTTTTTTTTTGTTTGGAATTTTTAGAAATTTATTTTAAGGTTAGACTGAAATAATTTTATTTTTATTTTTTACACAATTGTTTTAAATTTGAGAATTGGAGTAATTTTTGTTGTCCGTTTTTCCTAAAAAGATCTTTGAATAAGCAAATACTCATTACAATTTGTTTCAGCCTAACCATAAAAGCCTTCAAGATGATTTGAAGCCGCTAAATTATATTATTATTTTATTAAATTTAGCATAATTATTTATAATGTATGTTTGAATGTACATATTTTAAATAAACCTCAAAACAAAGGTTCAAATTTTATTGTTTTTGTTTCAAATAAGCTTTTCTTTCTGTACATTTTCCTTAATTTTTTTTTAGGCTGAAATGTCTAACTCAGTTTTTAAAAATCCAAAAGGTTTTAGTAAAAATATAAGATTATTTTGAGTGATATTTTTGTATGTGTGTTTGAATGTAAGATTTAATGTATTTTATTTAAAGATTAAATTTGTCCTTTACCAGTCAGTTATGATTTAAAGGTTTTACGTTTTATATGTTTATGAAGTTGTGTTAATAACCGTTCAAACAAAAAAGAACTTTTAAAATCCCTAAGCCTAAAACTTTATAGAAATACCTTAAGCTAAAGGTGGTTGCAAAGTTTTAAAGTAAAAACTTTTAAAAAATTATTCGAAATTTTATTGATTTTCTTAAGGAAAATTTTAATTTTTGCCAGCGTTATTGCTGGCAAATGTATTTTGTTAATGCATTTTTAGCAAATCCAAAGCATCATTTAGTTAACTGTTGCAAAAGTTGCCTCAGTAATGCAAGCTTAACCTTTGTCCTGTAAAAAGGAAATATACTAAATTTAAGGCTCTTTTTTTTAAAAAAATATTTTCCAATTATAAAACTAATTATTAATTCACCCCTATCGGCAATAACATGTGAAATTTTGTTCCCATGAAATATCCATTTCCCTCGAAGGGAAAATTGCTATCGTGATATTCCCATGAACTTATCATTCACAATAGTTGATTTTGTTCGTAACAGCTGATTATTGTTTACAAAATTCCATCTAAATATTTCCCATGTTGGGGAATTTTTTCGCATGAACAAAAAATGTGAAAAGGGAACATATTTCATGTGAAATATTGGTTCCCGATAGGGGTGATTAATTCACCCCTATCGGCAATAACAAATACAAAATTCCATCTAAAAATTTCACAACAAGGGGAATTTTTTCACGTGAACAAAGTTGATGAACGAAAAAAGGGAAAATATTTCATGTGAAATATTGATTCGAGATAGGGGTGATTCAATTTGTATTCAAACCAAATTCCAATAAATTAATATGAAAATTAAGTAAATACCCTAAAATATAACAATTTTAACATGTTTGCCCCCAAAGATTAGGGGCCTTGGGGTAATTTTTGCAAAAAAGTTATAATTTTCTCAGGCTCATATCTTGCAAACAGTTTGGAATTTTGCTTTAATCTTTGAGGCAAAGTTGTAGCCCTTGTCATAAAGAACAAAAATTGTGAACATATAAAATCAAAAAAACTTCATCTACAGGATCAAAATCGCAAAAAACTTTAAAAATTAAATTTTTTTCCCCTGTTTAGGACCATAAGTAGCAAACCGTTCAAAATTCAAGGACACCATCAACTACAAAAATGTAGCTAAGATCTTAATAAACAACTTTCTAGAACATATGAACTAACTTGGAATGATTCTTAACACCGTTTAGTTAGGTCAATATAAGTTAGTAAGAAAAACCTAAGGAATTAATAAACCAAAGCATACTTTTAGGCAGCTTTAAAAAAAAATATTTCTTAATGTATTTTGAATTTTTTAAGGTTTTTTTTTGCGATTTTGATATTGAAGATGAAGTTTTTTTGATTTGATATGTTCACAACTTTTGTTCTTTATGACAAGGTCTATAACTTTGCCTCAGAGAGTAAATCAAAATTTCAAACTGTTTGCAAGATATGAGCCTGAGAAAATGATGACTATTTTTTTGCAAAATTGACACCATAAAAAAAAGTTCATGACTTTGGGGCAAAACTGGTAGACACGGGTGTTATTTTTTTTCGTATTGCACTGTTTAATTAATTATTTGTTTTAAAATTCAAAAAAATATTTTGTTTTAAAAAAAAACAGCTTTGAAATTGAAGTATTTTTTTCTTTTTTAAAGGAGAAGATTATAACATAGAGACAAGACACTCGGTATTGTAAAACTAAAATACAACAAATCATATGTCTGATACAACAACAAAATATATTGACTAGCTTCTAGTTTGTTGTTGCAAGAGTTAGGTTTTTGACAACAGAATTAGGTTTTAGACAGTTACGTATCTAGTTTTAAATTGAATTTTGCATTACTGAGATAACTTTTGCAAAAGTTAACTAAGTAATGCTTTTTTGGGTTTGCACATATTCTAATATTTCATATAATTTTTTAAAAGTTTTTATTTTAAAACTTTGCAACCACCTTTAGCTTGAGGTATTTCTATAAAGGTTTAGGCTTAGGGATTTTAAAAGTTCTTTTTTGTTTGAACGGTTATTAACACAACTTCATAAACATATAAAACTTAAAACCTTTAAATCATAAATGACTGGTAAAGGACAAATTTAATCTTTAAATAAAATTCATTAAATCTTAGCCTAATAAAAAAATCTATTATTTTTTTTGTTGCTTTAAATTTGCTTTGTATTTTAACTTTTTAAAGTTAGATTTAATTTAATTTTGTTTATGTTATGTTATGCTTTCAAACTTATTTTTTTTTTTTTTGGTAAAAACCAAACCTTATTTACTTAAAAAAATTTGTTTACATTTAAAACTTGGCTAAACAATAAAAACCAGCTAATGCTAAAACAAACAATTTTCTTAGGGTTTTTTTTTTTGCAAAAAACCTAGAAAATTTTTGTTTCTAATTAAAGTTTAAAAAACCAAGCATTCTTTGCTATTTATATAAAAAGAAATATACAAAAGCAAAAACTAGTTTAAACAAATTTCCAAAGTATCGTTGTAGTCTTAGCTTAAGGTTTAGCTTTTGGTTTTTTTTAGGTTAACCATAATTAGGTTAACGATATATGCTTTCTTAACTTAAGGCCTCTCCCAAAAAAAAAGCAAAATCAACCAACTAATTTGATCATATTGTATGTATAAGTACAATGTTTTAATTTTTAATCTATATAATTTATTATTTTTTACGTTTTTTAAAATTAGTTTGTTGATTTTATTTTTTTTTTTTGGGGTAGGGGGGTTGTTTTTTAAAAATTAAATTTGTTGATTTTTTTTTCTTTGTATTTTAGGGGAAGGGGTGAATTTTTTGAGGGGTTTTTCTGATCGATCAATTAGTTTTTGTAATTGATCATGATGTTAGGATGGCATGTGTTGTTTAGCTAGATTAGATGTTTGTGTTTCAGCCTTCCGTTAGTTTTTCCATTTGCCATGGGTCATACGGTTATTCGCGAAACATTCGCCAAAGAATCTATCGAGAGAATGATATAAATGGGGTCTTACACCGCCTAAAGCATGATCCTCATCGGGATAGCTCTGTAAATAAATATAAAAAAGAAAATATAATCAAAAATGGAAAAATAAAATGAAAAAAAAAACTATAAAAAAGAGAGCTATATTCGGCTGTGCCGAATCTTATATACCCAATCGTCTCTAGTTTTATATCACCAAATTATACTTCAAAATAAAATTTTTAAATATGTTTAGGTAAACAAAATATATTTTTTTTTGGTATTTTTTTCATTTTCTGGAAAATATTTTTTTTCGAAATGTTTTTTTTTTTAAATTTTTTAAATTCTCAGATTTTTTTAAAAAAAAATTTTTTTTTTTTTAAATTTTTTTTAAAAAAAAAACTTTTGGTGAAAAAAAAATTCGGGTTAAAAAATATTTCCGATTTAACCATTGTATGTCCAACTTACTATGGTCTTAAATACGTCGTTGCAAAGGTCTTTGAAATATCTATCATTAGATATCCATATTGTCTATATTAATGACTTAGTAATGAGGATATAGGTCAAAAATAGGTCAAAAATCGAGGTTGTCCTAGTTTTTTCCTTATATCTCAGCCATTTGTGGACCGATTTTCGCGACCGAGCCGGATGAATTTCGGAGATATTGATGTATGAATCGTGTATGTAAGTTATTTGGGAGCTTCGGAAAGCTGATTTCAACACACAGACGGACAGACGGACATGGCTATATCGATTAAGCTATCTATAACGATCCAGAATATATATACTTTATGGGGTCGCAAAATGAAAAATGTGGAAATTACAAACGGAATGACAAACTTATATATACCCTTGCCACTCACAGTGAAGGGTATAACAAAGGACATAATAAATTAAATTCTAAAAATGAGAAAACAAAATTAAAAGATTTCTTTATTACGGCATTGACAAAACAATGGAAACTTAAGTACTATTTTAACAAATATGGTCTAAACTTTGCAATAACTCAATATTTTGTTGGGTATCTCTTATTTTTTATAACTGCTACACATCGACAATGCATTGAACCAATTAAAGAGCCAATGGTCTCCTTTGAAATATTATGCCATTCCCTCCGATAAATCTTCCTTACTGGTGTAATTTTGGGTCCTTATTTTACGATCTACAATTTCCCATAGATTTTCTATGCACAGAGAAAACAGATTCGTGATAGCAACCGAATTTGTTGCCAATCGAATGATTCGGTTGCACACATAGAATTTTTCGGTTCTATTAACAGAAAGTCAGTTGACAAAGAAGAATTTCGGTTAAAGTAACCAAACTTTTGTTACACCTTTTAAAATTGTGTAGCCACAACTGTAAAATTCGGTCACTAAGATAGAATCATTCGATTGGCTACAAATTCGGTTGCTGTCACGAATCTGTTTTCTCTGTGTGGGATTGAGATGTGGCGATTGGACAGGCCACTTCAAAACACGTACCTCGTTGGATTGTAACCACTCGGTTACAACCCTAGAGGTGTGTTTCGGGTCGTTGTCGTGTTGGAATCTCCAAACTAGGGGCATATTTTCCTCAGCGTATGTATACATAACATCGTTTAATATGGTTCTGTATCCTATACCTGTCATGGTAACTTTTATAATATGAATTGGGTCCATACCTTGACCTGAAAAACATCCCCATACCATAATATTGCCACCGCCAAACTTTACAGTCTTATTTGTGTATTTTGGAGCTAATATTTTTCCCTTTGGTCGTCTTACAAATGTTCTCCCATCACTGCCTCTTAAATTGTATTTGGACTCGTTGGAAAACAGGACAGTATTCCATTTCTGTATCGACCAGTTTAAATTATCCCTGGCAAATTGTAGACGAGCAGAACGGTTCTTTTTAGAAATGAGTGGTTTTTTCACAGGACGATAGCAAGCAAGACCAGCCTCATTTGCCCTGCGACTAACTGTTCGGGTACTTATTTCTAATTTTAGGCTATTAACAACCTATCGAGGAGTTATTTTTGGGAATTTCTTAAACTCTCTCGCTATTAAATTATCTTGTCTAGGAGTAGTTTTACGAGGTCTTCCACCTAAATGTTGAGTTTTTACAGAACCGGTCTCACGAAATTTCTTTATAATTTTTGAAACTGCTGATTAATTTATTGAATAATTGTCACAGATACTTTTTTTTGTTTTAAACCAGCTTTAAAGTCGTTAATTATTTTATTTTTTAAGTCTTCACAAATCTTAACTTTAGCCATTTCCGTTAACTTTGAAAAAGAAATTGTGAAAAATTACCAGAATTTAAAAATAGAATAAAATAAAATAACTTTAAACAGGATGCTTTTTACATCGTTCTTTTAAATATTATTTTCGTTTTACATTTCTTTCCTGCAGAAGTTTAAAAGTTTCCATTGTTTTGTCAGTAGCGAAATAGTGAATATTTTTAATTTTGTTCCCTTTTTTCAGAATATTATTAATTATGTTGTGTGTTTTCAGTTAATTTATATAAATAAAACTATACAAGTAAAATACTAAAAAAAAATTTTACTTTAAAAAATATTTAAAATTTTGGGCTACATATAGAATATTTGAAAAAGTTTCCATTGTTTTGTCAACCACTTATCACGAATTGGATAAGTGGTTGGAATTTTAACAGAATCCAGTATCGCGATATTTATTGAACGTGTAGCATTGATGGATCGCGATCCAAATCGCAGAATAACCTAATTATGCGTGATCCATTACAATGGCATTTAATCTCCCTAGTTATTGATTATTATAGTGTAAACAAAACAGTTTTTTTTTTGCTTCGAAAATGTTGAATTTTATATCAACAAAGCGTCATATACTGGAAGTTTAGCTTTACTTCTTTAGTTTAAAACAAATGGTGAATGCAAGCTAATGGTGAATGTTTTCCATCGGTTTCAATGTGCTGTTGTTCAGTAGTGGTTATGTTGACACGAAATACAAAGATCGCCTAGGCCAGCCAAAAAAGTTTGTAGACCAAGAACTGGACACATTACTCTATCAATATTGTTGTCAAACTCAACAAGAGCTTGCTAAATCATTGGGAGTTATTCAATCAGCAATTCAATCAAAATGTTTGCAAGCAGCAGGATTCATACAAAAGCAGTAAAATTCGATACCATATGAATTGAAGCTGAGAGACCTTGAAAGACGATTTTGAATGTCTAAAATAATACTGCTTAATGCTATATAACAAATCGGCTTAACGATAAGCCGAAACATAAGAGAACGTATGAGAAGCCCGATGAACCAGAGCCGAATCGACAGAAATTTTTTGATATGAAAAAGTGAAATATTTTAGAAGGACGGTGTTTCAAAGTGGCATATTTTTGAATGTAGTTGAGATATTGAATTGAAAATTTTTTTGTAAGACCAAAAATTAATTTATCTAAACAAAATTATATAGCTCGGAATAAATGTGGATCAAATTGTTCCTAATATTTGCAATCCTATTCAAATTTTGATACAAAATTTTAGTTTTAGAATCTCAATAAATATGTAATATGTAATAAAATCTTTATTTATTAAATTTATCATTCTAAATAATAAAGTGTAAAAACCTTAACAAAAGTTCAAAGGGAATCCCGAAATTCCTAAAAATTGGAGCAAGAATCTCACAAATGGTATTTTTACCATTTTGCTCAGGGGACCACATTTCCTTCTGGGCTGGAAAAATACTCAAGGTTTCTAAAACTGCTTCCCGTTTTTTGATCCCAACTTTGGGATTTTAGAACATGTGGCACAAACTTAAAATTTCGACATACTCGAAAAATAGGACATGTTTTTTATACCAAAATGTTCTTCGTAAAGATACCTTACAGAAAAACATAAATCTGTTATATGTTCTTAAAGAAACTTTATTTTTAATAAAAAAAACAAGTAAGAAAGTATGGTCGGTCAAGCCCGACCATATAATACCCTACACTAAGTAAAAAATTAAAAACATTTTTCTTTTAAAATTTCAATAATTTGTACTTTTGAGTGATTTTCGGAAGTGGGCCTTATATGGGGGCTATGACCAATTATGGACCGATCACCATGAAATTAGGTCGTGTGATTTGTGTCTATATGAAAGTTTACTATGTTGAATTTTGTGAGTATATCAACATTTTTAAGCGATTTATGCACGTTAAAGTGATTTTCGGAAGCGGGTCTATATGGGAGCTATGACTAATTATGGACCGATCGTAACAAAATTTGGTGACATGAATTTTGTATATATAAAACTTATTTGGAGCGCAATTTGTGGAGATACATATATAAATTAAACATTTATGACCGATAAAGTCCAATTTCGGGAGGACATTTGTATGGGGGCTAGGTGAAATAATGGACCGATTTCAGCTTGGTCCTTGGGCCAAAAAACTAATATGTACCAAATTTGATCAAAATATCTTTAAAATTTCGACCTGTACTCTGCGCACAAGGTTTACATGGACAGCCAGCCGACCAGACGGACGGACGGACGGACATCGTTTAATCGACTCAGAAAGTGATTCCAAGTCGATCGGTATACTTTAAGGTGGGTGTTAGACTAATATTTTTGGGCGTTACAAACATCTGCATAAACGCATAATACACTCCCCACTATGGTATAAAAAGAGTTAAGAGTTAAAATCAATTATTTTTTGAATATTTAAATTGAAAATCGTTTATTTTAGATTGATATTGCCCTGAAATCTTTTGTATGCTTTTCGTAATTTAGTTTAGTCTAATTAACAAAAAAAAATTCGAGTCCATTCGGTCCAAAAGTACGACCTATATTTTTAAAAAAGCGGACCAAGTTATTGCGAAATTTTAAAATTTAAATTTTGAAATGCTTATAACTCGGAAATTATAAGAGATAAATAGCACATACAAGACCTAGCCGAGCGCTTTCCAAAAATATAAAAATCTTGGGGAAACAAAATCGGATGGGAAGAAACCCAAATATTGCACGTGCTTAAAAATGGTCGATGGTAGCCTACTTTGAGTCCCCATAGCGCCGCCCCTGGATAATTTTTAGGGCCCATTTTAATAACTTAAACTCGAATACTCCTTGGCTACGCCCATGTCAAATTTTATCCCGATCGAATGAGCCATTCAGAAATGCCAGATTTGATTCTGCCCCACTGTGGAACAAAGTATCCGATATTGACTTGATTCGTTCTTGGCCTCCAAATATTATCAGTTCTTTTGGCTCGGAATCCATACTTTACTTGTTTTCTAACAGAATAGTTACAAATTTCAATTTTATAAAGCCTATGTCCTCCTCTATGACTTTTTCATACATCATTTTATTATCGGACGTGGCGCCAAATTCTTGATTGAATGAGCTATTGTATCGAAAAATGATTTCGATATCAAAATTATGATAAAAATTACTAAATTTCTTGTCCAATATCGAATGCCATAATCTCATAGGTATAATGCCATGTTTCCACGGTAGTCTGAATTACTTAATTCGCGTTTTGAATTACGATTGCGAATTAACCTGTTTACACGACAACATTCGTAATTCAGTTTGACATTTATTTATTTCTTCTTCTTGTTTTTTTTTCTTCTGTTTACATGTTTTGTTTTTTTTTGTTTATTTTGTTTGTTTGGTGCGAATTTTAAATTTGTAATTTGGCAATGGATAAAAAAGGTAAGTAAAAACATAAAATTGTAGCATTATTAATTAAACAAATATAATTTAATTATTGTTTTCATTATTAGAAAAAAGAAAAAGTGCAATCAAGTGGGGCCAGGGCAGCGAGCGGGCTTTATTAGAGGTGTGGGCTGAAAGAATGGCAGAGCTGCGTGGCTTTAACTTTAATCAGACTTTTTATTTCTTTTAATTTATTTATTTAATACAAAAATCTTTTTCTTTATTTTGTTTTGTTTTGACATTTTTGTTTGGCCAGCTGATTTTGATACATAAATAATCGATAAAAATTAGAGATGACAGTCATTCGTTCGTAATTCATAAGGTAATTCAAACTGAATTACGTACGAACAAGGTAATTCGCACTTGAAATTTTGTATGGCGAATAATTTAATTCAGTTCGTAATTGGGGGTTGAATGACGAATGAGAGCGTGAATGACGAATAATGCCGTCGTGTGAACATGGTATAAGAAATTTGTATTCAATTTTACTTCATATCGAATGTGGTAATTTATTATCACATTTTTGCGATTAGTACCACTGTGTGGCAGGCAGCTGTCACGGAAAAGAAAGGTTTTCTTAATCCCAAAGAATAACGAAAGTATTATTATAATAATTGCTTGGTACCTAATCTAATGTGTATTTAAGTAAATCTCTTTATATTTGTTACCTGCTGCAGAAATACACACAAACGGCAGATGTTTTTTTTATAGTTTTCTTTGCCGCCTGTTTAGGCGGTTAAAATTGTTTACACTATTTTTGACAGTTTCTTATCTTATTTATCGATAACACACAGTGTTGCAAAATAACACGTTAGAAACCGCTAACTTAGGACAAAATCAAAAAACGCTGATTTTCAATGCTAAATAAATTTTTAGTTTTAGGTTTTAATATTTGTTGAATAACAATATTGAGATGATATGTATTGAAATAAGAATGGCATTTGAAATTGAGAAATTAAACATTTTTTAAATATCTCAATATCAATTTGTATTTTCTCAATTTTAATTTTCGGAATAATATTTGCATTTTTGAACCAATGAAGACAGCAGATTCAATTCATATTTTCTCAATATTAATTTCTTGTGTGGCGACTAGGGACAAATGTTTCGCGATTTTCGCCATACATACTTTACAGTATAATTTTAGAGTACTTGCAACTAATTTGTGCAAAATTTTTAGAGGAAATTTATGGCTGATCAAACAGTATTCTGGGGGGACATTTGTATGGGCGCTAGGTGAAATCATGGACTGATAATACCAGCCAGCCAGCTCCTTTCGTTTGGGCCCTATCGAATTTTCAAAAGACAGTTAGGCAGACTGAAAATAGCTAGTTCGTCTTAGAAACTTATACTTTTTGATTCTACAAACAATATTTCGATATTTTAAAAACGAAAGAACAAAATCATCTTTTTTTGAAAATACGGAATTTTAAAATAACATTTCGAAGTTTCACAATCGAAGTTGCTCTTTTTATATCTGGAATACCTCAACTTTCTAGAAGAAAAACTATAAATCTAATATTAACATTAACTCATCACTTTGCAAAACTGTACTGTATTCAAAATTTTAAAATTCTTAAATCATAAACACAATGTTACTTCATAACTAAAATCGCTTTAACAAAAAACGTTACTTTTATAACCTACATCAGCATAGTGGGGAGGGTATTATGCGTTTGTGGAGATGTTTTTAACGCCCAAAACTATTAGTTTCATTCTGAGTCGATTAAACTATGTCCGTCCGTCCGTCTGGCTGGCTGATCAGCTAGCTGTCCATATAAACCTTATGCGCAGAGTACAGGTCGCAATTTTGAAGATATTTCGATCAAATTTGTTACATATAATTTTTTAAGCCCAAGGACGGAGCCTATTGAAACTGGCCGAAATCGGTCCATTATTTCACCTAGCCCCCATACAAATATCCTCCCGAAATTGGACTTTATCAGTCATAATTGTTTAAATTATATAGGTATCATTACAAATTTTGCTCCAAATAAGTTTTGTATATACAAAATTCATGTCACCAAATTTTATTATGATCGGTTCATAATTAGTCATAGCTCCCATATAAGACCCGATTCCGAAAATCACTTTAACGTGCATAAATCTCTTAAAAATGTTGGTATACACATAAAATTCAACACAAATAACTTTCATATAGACATAAATAACAGAACCAAATTTCATTGCGATCGGTTCATAACACAGTGCAACAGTGAAAAAAACACACGATCATGACTATATAGGTTCGACTCTACTACCAAAGTGTAGTAAAACCCTGTACTCAGTTTGTCCATTTTGGTGACCGATTTTTTTTATGGGCCCCCAAAGTTTCTGAAAATCAGTGGGCCTCTAAAAAAGGTGTCATCAGTTTTTGGTTAACAGCTAATTCACACTTTGTGATACGGCTTAACTTTATATGGCAATATTATAGCTAAGAGTCCGCCAAATAAATTTTGTTAAAATTTTTTTTCCAAAAAATAGCTTTTTCGTGCACTTATGTTGAAAAAATATAGGAAGAAAAATTTTTTTTTTTTACTTTTTTTAGAATAAATTCCAGGGTCTCCTAATTTTTCACTAACAATATTTACCAAAGTTGTAGCTAAGGTAAAGTTGAACAACTGTTGAGAACATATCAATGCATTCTGAACGTGTCTAGGTCAGTCTAAATAGCACATAAAGACTACTTTGTAGCTTAACAATACTATTTTTTGACTCTAAAACAAAGATTTTTTGTTAAAATAGTATGATCAAGTCCACACTTGTGCTGTATTATCTACTCGGCTGAAGTGTTCCGAATGGGGATCAGCGAGTGGACCCTCAATGTCACATATTTAAAAAAAAATCGCCAAAAAGCCATTTGTGATCCGAATGAGCTGAAATTAAAAATATAGATAGTCCTTGAGAAGGTCTATGCTTTTATCTGTATGTTATCTCTTTTAGTTCAAGAGATATTTAGGTTTAATTTTTTTCTTAGGCGTTTAAATTTTGCTCGATCTTTTTTTTTGTATTTTATATATGATGGGCCTACGAAAGGTCGAAATTTGTTTTTTTATAAAGAAAGAAAATAAAACAAATCTGATAACAATTATTTCGTCCTTATAAAAAGTTACACGCATCCAAAGTTGAAGCTACTTTTTATGTGTGTTTTTTAAGTTTTTTCCCATTTTTTTTATAAAAAACTTATTTTCTTCGTGGCTATATACATTTTTTTATGATTTGGAAAGAGAACTTAACGCAAAAACGTATAAAGTAAAATTTGACTAACTTAAGCGGACATTGTACCCCCCAGCCATATTCAAACTTGGCAAAATTTGAAACAAAATTTTAGGTTTGAGTAAAAAATTATAAAAACGCAAAGCACCGATCCTCAGAAACTCGACATATTTGTAAAGCCCTATATGTTGTTTATATACATACAAAACGTTTTTACTATCATACTGTAAATAACGTCAAAGTGGGCTATTTTCTAAAAAAAAACTCAGTTTTTGGAACACATTTTCCCCGTTTTAGGAATTTCGATGTTTGAAAACAAAGAATGGCAACATTAGTGATGCCATTGACTTAAGAACATTTAGATCTATATTACTTCCAAATTTTATTGTGATATCTGTAACTGTTCAAATTTTTCATTAATTCAAAGTTTTTATTTTTCTTGATGGAAAATCACCATTTTATAATATTGTTAGTTTTTAAGGTAAAATACGTCCGAAAAAACACAAAATTAATTCATTACACTAAAATGTCAATCTACAAGTCATAAGGTTTCCAACGATATCAAAAACTTATATAAAAAGCTTATATTTACTCTTCAGAAGCTCCACAAACCATGCCCACTTTCAAAAATTTTAATGTTTTTTCATATCTTGCGTGATCAAGATTGGACAAAGTGATGCGCCCGGATCATACCGATAATGATTTGCCCATTCTTCGTTATTAAAGCACAATAGAGAAGTATACACTCGAACATAAATTTTTAACAAAACAATTTTTGTTTTAGAGTCAAAAAATAGTAAAAAACTAAAATTTGTATGCTACAAAGTAATTTTTGACAGCTATTTAGAATGCCTAGATATGTTCGGATTGCATTGATATGTTCACAAGAGTTATTCAGATTTACCGTAGCTACAACTTTGCAAAATATTGTTATTGAAAAATTAGGAGACCCTGGAAAAGTAAGAAAAAAAATTTTTCTTCCTATATGTTATCAACAAAAGTGCACGAAAAAGCTATTTTTTGGAAAAAAAATGTTAACAAAATTTATTTGGCGGACTCTTAGCTATATTATTGCCATATAAAGTTAAGCCGTATCACAAAGTCTGAATTCGCTGTTAACCAAAAACTGATGACACCTTTTTTAGAGGCCCACTGATTTTCAGAAACTTTGGGGCCCATAAAAAAATCGGTCACCAAAATGGACAAACTGAGTATAGGGTTTTACTACCCCTTGGTAGTAGAGTCGAACCTATATAGTGTGTTTTTTTCACTGTTGCACTGTGTAATTGGTCATAGCTCCCATCATAGCACGCTTCCAAAAATCACTCACGAAAATAAATTATTGAAATTTTAAAAGAAAAATGATTTTGCTCATTTACTTAGTGTAGGGTCAGACTTAACGACCATACTTTCTTAATTGTTTTATTTTACCTACTGACAAATACAACCCTTAAAATATTGAGTAGTTATAGGTAAAAGGTAGGGTAGTGTAGCAGCAGGTAGCCAATATTGAGTTCTAATCACCCCTAAACTAAATTTTCAAAACTCACAGCTAAACGCACAGTTTTGTTATATTCTTTTTTTCATATTTATATCTTTAAGTTTGTTAACTAGTTTTAGTAATTTTTTTTTAGTTTTAAGTTTTTTTTTATTTTTAATGTCTACTTACAATTTGTTTGAATAATATATCGTGCCTCTCCAAGTTCTTGGCCAGTATCATTGCCTGTTGGTAATGTACATTGTCATCTAAAGTGCCATGGATCAACAGGAATTTTTTCCCCCTCAATTGTGTTGCCTTGGTGCTTAGGCGAGAGGCGGAATAGCCCAATTCATTTATGCTTGGTAAGCCCATATAACGTTCAGTATAAATGGAATCTGTTTAAAAAAAAAATTAAGTGAAAATAATTAATATTGTTTTAAAGTGAAAATAAAGTGTGGAATTAAAACAGATCTTTGCTCAGGCTATTGTAAGGGCAAACGTTCTAAATCCAATGTTTATGAAAATTGATAATAATAAGTTAAAATACACTGTGAAAACAAGATTTATAATTATGTATTTCCCTTTTTCTTATTACTATACTGTGTTATGCAAAAGTGCTAAGTCCATTTTGTGTTAGACAAAATTTTCTTTTTTCAAAATGTGAAAAATTAAGATCTCTTTCAAATAGAATTGAGTGTAACTAAGTTATTAAATGTAAAATAGTGTCAAACTTGTTTTAAATATTAAATAATTTTCAAATTTATTATCATCTCGACTCAAAATTTTTTTTAAAAAAAATCGAAAACTTTATTTCTTTCTATAGTTGTATAGAAAATTTCAGGTTAAAATCTGCTTTAGTTTAGGAGTTATAAGCTGTTAATGTTTTTGCTGATCAAGCCAGCACAATTTCTTTTTTTGAGTTTTATGAAATGTGCATTTTTTGTAAAGTACTAAGCAAACAGAACTTGACAGCAAGTAAATTGTTCAATATATTTTTTTGGGTTTTTAATGATAACTCTTAAACTATTGAATATTTTAAAATATTTATTAAATTAAGTGGGCGTGGACCACTGCCACTCCCATTTTTGTATATAAAGCTATTTATTATTAAACCTTAAATAGTCTAGTCACTTACCATAATAAGCCCAATCGGTGACAGGTGCTATAGAAGCGGCACAATGGAATACATGTTCATTATCATTAGCCAAGGCCATGGCTGCCGCATAACCGCCATAACTCCAACCCCAAATGCCAGTGTGATTAGCATCAATAAAATTGAATTTCTTTTGCAATTGCCTACAAAAAAAAATATAGAAATTATTGAAATAGAAAATAGTCACCCTATCGCGAATCAATATTTCACATGATCATGTGAAAAAATTCCCCATGTTGTGAAATTATTAGATGGAATTTTGTAAACAATAAACAGCTGTTACGAACAAAATCAACTATTGTGAATGAAAATTTCTGGGGAATATCACGATAGAAATTTTCCCTTCGAGGCAAATGAATATTTCATGGGAACATAAATTTCACATGTTCTTCACGATAGGGGTGAATATAAAAAAAAAACAAAATTCATTTTTTTTTTGGAAAAATTTTTCAAAATAAAAATTCAAAAAGAAATATATAACCAATGAATAACAAGAATAACAACAAGGGAAGGCTCTCTCTTTTTCTACAACAATAACCTCTCTCTCTCTCTTCTCACATACAAGTAGTATGTGAATTCAACACACTTAAGAGAGAGAGATATCTTCAAAACTTTTTATTGAAAATTGCAATAAAATTGCAATTCTTTCACAAACACATAATATTTTATTATTTTTGTTATTCTTTGTATTTAACATTGTAACTTAAAAATGAATTTAAATTTTCTTTCTAGTTTTTCTCACCTAGTCACATCAATTTGATCGGCAATCTCTAGTGTACCCAGTTTTAAATAAACCGAATGCAATAGCTTTTCACCTCTTAAGCCTGAACCGCGCCCATCAATTTTGGCGTATATCACGGATTGATTCGAGGTAAGATATGTTCCCCAGTCGACTAACCATCTATCGATTACCTATGGAAAAAGAACAAATATTAAATAGAACTATAAAAAATCAACAAAAAAAGTCCATATCATACAGAGCTGTAAATGAATCATTATTTTTTTGATTTTAATTCATTATGAATTAATTCATTGAATTGAAAAAATGAATTGAATGAAATTTGAATCAATTCAAACGAATTGGGCAGAAATGAGTTGCAATTCATTTCCAATTCATTTGAATTGATTTTGAATTAATTCAATTGAATTAGAAAAAACGAATTAGCAATTCAAATTAATGAATCAGAAATGAGTTGCATTAATCAATCAAATTCAAAAGCAAATCTCTAGGAGGAATGAAAAATTTCTCCTCAGAAAAAATAACAATGTATGTAATGCTTGCTGTCCTTTAAAATAAAAAATTAGTTGAATGACAAAACGACAGTGATTTACTTACAAAATCAATTCAAATGAGTTGAAAATGAATTTAATTCAAATGAATTGCTAATTCTTTTTTCTAATTCATTTTCAATTCAATTCAAACGAATTGCAATTCATATTTACCAAATTCATTTGAATTGATTCAAATTCATTTTTTTGTGTGAATGATTCGCGAATTAATTCAAAACTGAATGATTCATTTACAGCTCTGATATCAAATATTGTAAATTTGTAAACAATTATAGTTTTGTTTTAATATTACTGTAACTAAATATATATTCTTTTTCTTTTAAATTTCAGAAAGTTAAATCTTACCGAATAAGAATCCGGTCCCCCATAGACGTCAACCAACATTGGATATTTTGTCTTACCACTACGATCCATGTTGGGCGGCAGTTGCAGTAAAACTTTAGCTGTGAAACCATCAGCTATTGGCAGGGTGTGAATTTCATAAGTAGGGAGTGCGTATTTACTTATTGTAGCCCTTAACAACTCATTGTCTTCCCAGGTAATTAGTTTATTTAACGTAATTTGATCTTAATGCAAAAAAATAATAATGAAAATATAAATTTTTATCTTCAATTTTAGTTATATATATCTAATTATATAAGAAAGGAAAGACATACTGTTTGCATAAGACCATTCATAAATTACGATCTGGGGAATGCTTGGTCCTACAGCATTAATTAACACATGATTTTTGTTGTTAAATTCTGCTGTATAATAAGTTTGTACCCTTCCTACGATGAATTAGGTAATTATTATTAATAAATTATTTAGAAATATGTTTTTTAATAAAATACTTTAACTTACCATTCGATTTAATTAGATTGCAGGTTATACATTTTGGTGTTTGTCCGGTGGCTGCTTTAATGGCATAAATATGCGACTGTTCCGGTTTCTCTTCCAAATTGGCGCTGTAGAATATCAAATCATGTGTAGAATCCCAGTGTAAAATTGCGCTAACTATGTGTTTTCCTGTGGTGAGGGGTTCATATTTAGCACTATTTGTCACTGTTGATAGTACACAAAGATGTCGATATGCTCCACCGCTTTCCTGCTCTTGTGGCATGATGAATGCAATTTTGGTACCATCGCGATTTTTAAAAGGTGCAGCAAAAAAGTCTATCCATCCCGTTTTCGACTCTAAGCTATAAATCTAAAATCAAATAATTGTAATAGAAAATTTATTGTATATAATTTTATTTTGTAAATATATAAATGTGTAAATATGAAATTTCTTTGTAGTTTTTACTTATTAAATTTTGTTGTGTTTTTAAGAGGAAATCTACGTTACCATTACCTATAGAGAGGCAGGCAGCCTGTTTAAGTAGTTGGTTGGTTATGGAATTGACAGACGAATGCGAACTGTTCAGTCGATTATTCACGATTAAATTAGTTTAGCTTTGTTCGAATGTTAAACGTTTGTTAATCTTTTACCCAAGATCTATGTTAAACTTTACCTTGATCTTTTTCTGCTGATCTTTGAGTTGTTAACAAAGTGAGAAGGGTGTTAGATAGGCAGTGTAATGAATGCAAACTTGGGATAAAGCTTGAAACTCTACTTTGGACTTAAGTTATGATTAGTTAGGAGTAGTAAATGCTGCAAAATTTGAGGGATCTACTAAAGCAAGCTTAATGATTTAAGATGTGATGCAAATGCTTTTTATACCCTTTACCTTAGTGAGAAGGGTTTATATAAGTTGGTCATTCCGTTTGTAATTTTCACAATATAATTTTCCGACCCTATGAAGTATATATATTCTGGATCCTTATAGATAGCGGAGTCGATTAAGCCATGTCTGCTTATGTGTCTGTTTGTTGAAATCAATTTTCTAAAGACCCCAGATATCTTCGAGATCCAAATCTTCAATAATTCTATCAGACATGCTTTCGAGAAGTTTCCTATTGAAAATCAGCAAAATCGGTCCACAAATGGCTGAGATATGTGGAAAAAACCAGGACAACCTCGATTTTTACCTATTTTTGACCTACATATATCTGGATTTCTAAGTCATTAATATAGACAATATGGATATCTAATGATAGATATTTCAAAGACCTGTGCCACCACGAGGATGATATGGCCTGCGTTGGACTGTAAACGCACGTCGTATCTGCTTCGGTTACAGCGAATACGACTGAGCAACATGGTGGCAGTGATCACCGGGCATTGCACCTTCGGTACCCATGCTGCAAGACTTGGGTTACCTTACCACGACTACTGTAGAAGTTGTCAGAATGAGGAAGAGACCAACCTAAACTTCTTCTGTAACTGCCCGGCACTGGGTGATCTACGTGCCAGGCACTTAGGTGAACGATGCTTTGGTACCCTCTCCGGATTATCTGTGAAGGATTTATAAGGGAAAGCGGATGGTTTATAAGACCAGTCATGCAAATTACTTAATCTATAGATTTCCCTTTTCTTTAACTTCTATTTCCCATTTCCTTCTTTCTGTCTTAATTTTTCTTCTTCAGGTATCACAAAGGGAACGATTATTGGGCCCAAGTGAGCTGTACGAGACGAAGGTTTTGGAAGGCTGCCTTAATACCATACCATACCAAGGCTAGGCATTACACTTGACTTTAAACTAAAGATGAATAGACTTATACTTGGACTAGCTGAAAACTAGCAATGATTGAAAATTGTAGATGAAGATAAGAGATGTCTAAGCGATATGTGTTTGAATTTCCTAAATACTAAAACAAAATCATGTTATTCATGCATTTTTATACAATTCAAATTCAATGAATGTATTTATGAACAATATTAAGGGGAATTTTTAATGATTAATAAAACATAAACATAAACAAAAATAAAACTACATACTTACATTTTGCCTTCTCAAACCGTTAAAGACCTGCATATGTGCCTGATTTTGTATGCGATTCATCCAGATCGACAAAACATTCGTATTATTCAACCAACCCACAACCGATATTATATAGTCACTTTCGGTATTTAGGGCACTTGGTACTGGGATGTTTGTCAAATGATCCGTATTACCCGCAGCTGCCCTATCCAAATCCGAGGTAAACAATTTTACACGTGGATTTGGCGAACCGGCTTTGGGATAGGCCACTAAGCGATTATAGGGATATTGGAAACGTAGATCACCGGCTTCACCATAGATAGGGAAGTTTATCACATGCGTGGGTGTATCATCGAACTGTATAAATGCCAATTTCTTGCCATCCGGACTAAACCAAACGGCCGAGTTGGAAGCGAACACTTCCTCCTCGTAAACCCAATCGGGTACACCATTCAAAATTGCCTCATTTGTGTCGTCGGTTAGGGCGATTTCATCAGCAAACGGCGTTGGTTTATAATATAAATTGTGCTCGTAACTGATTACCAGGGCATTGCCAACGGGGGCCCATTGCACTAATAGCAAGGGTTTGGCATCTTTTTGTATTTCCAAGGGTTTTATTTGGCCGCTCTCTATATTATAGATATCGTATTCGGCATAAAAACTATAACGGAAATTCTTTTTATAGTTTTTGGCCAACAGGAGATAAATGCCATCGGCTGATTTTTCAAATGATGTGTATTCTTGCTATATTTTCAAAAATTATAATTAGAATTTATGGAATTAAAAATTGTTGCTGCTTTATGTATTTTTGATACTTACTGAAGTGTCCAACATCAGCCGTGTTTTCTGTTTCGTCACCACATTAAACTCCATAATGGCCTGGAAATTTTGAAAAATCTTTTTAATAGCATTTTGAAAATATGTTCACTTCCGATCTATACTTGTTTAAAACTTACATTATTCTCCTTGTAGATGATATTATTGTCGGTTGACCAGCTGCCGTTAAAATGACGCGATATCAATTTACCTTGAAGTATATCCTCCAAGTGTATGCCATTCGAGGGGGCTCCATTATTATCTGCGGGGCTATCAATTTCTGAACTGTTTACGATAAAGTAAAGTGCTGTGGCCAAGAGTGCCAAGAGAACTATGCCACCCACCACACATAGAATTATACGAATACGTCGTAATTTTTGCGGTGAGTAGACTAGATTCTATCGGCAGAGTAGAGGAGGAGCAGGAGGAGGAAAAATAAATATTCAATATCAGTAAATAGTTTTGAAATGTTTAAGGAAAATCTTTAAATTTATAGGATAATAATAAGTGTAAAAATACCATGAAACTGTTCTCAATAACACCTATGAAACATTTTTATTAAAACCTAGTAAAATATTCCTGTTCAACATTTAGCCCCATTGTGCAACAACGTTAATATCTGCAGTTACTTATATTCACACATTGTTTTACAAATATTTGTATAAAAAAACTAGTTTTTTTTATACTTCAATACACATATTTGTATTGATCTGTAATAGAATTCAATTGTTTACATTTTTAATCAACATTCTTTGTTATTAAACTGTTCCCGGTTGAATTAAATCTTTATTGTTTTAGATAAAATTTGTTAAATTATAAAATAAATACCTTAATTAAATGAAATATTTAAAGAAATTTTGTAAAATGTTTAAACATTTTGTTATAATAAACGTTTTGTCTTAAATTATTCTGAAGTTTAGTCTAAATATTACTATTTTTTTCGTATTTAAACCTTAAATTTTATCAAAAAAAATTTTTCAATTCTTAAAATATAACCTAAATCATGTATTATTGAAAATAATTGAAAAAATCCAACAAATTAAATTTTTTGAAAAAGTAGTAGAAATACTACTATTTTTAAAAAAAGCCAAAATTCAGTATTTTTGCCGTTTTTCTTAAGCATTATTAATAAAAAATAGGAAAATTTTGTAAAAATTTTATTTAAATTCCAAAAATTTACATTTTTGAAAAAAGTAGTAAAAATACTACGATTTTCTTAAAATTTTCAATTCTTAAAATTTAACCTAAATCATGTATTATTGAAAATATTTTAAAAAAAAATCCAACAAATTTAATTTTTTAAAAAAGTAGTAGAAATACTACTATTTTCAAGAAGACAAAATTCAGTATTTTTACAGTTTTTTTTTAATTACATAAAAGATAAGAAAAACTAGTAACAATTTTATTTAATTTTCAAAAATTTACATTTTTGAAAAAAGTAGTAAAAATACTACGATTTTCTTAAAATTTTCAATTCTTAAAATTTAACCTAAATCATCTATTATTAAAAAATAATTGAAAAAAATCCAACAAATTTAATTTTTTAAAAAAGTAGTAGAAATACTACTATTTTTAAAAAGCTAAATTTCAGTATTTTTGCCCTTTTATTAAGCATTATTAATAAAAAATAAGAAAAATTAATAAAAATTTTATTTAAATTCCAAAAATTTAGTTTTGAAGAAAGTAGTAAAAATACTACTTTTTTTTAATAAAATGGTCAATTCTTAAAATTTAACCTAAATCAATCATCTATTATTAAAAAATAATTGAAAAAAATTCAACAAATTTAATTTTTTAAAAAAGTAGTAGAAATACTACTATTTTCAAGAGGACAAAATTCATTATTTTTGCCGTTTTTTAAGCAGTATTATAGTCCAATTTGGTCTCATGTCTAGTCCATGTCTCGTCTAATGTTTACTCTACCGGAAAACGTTTGTATTATTATTTTACCTCTATTTTAATATTTTCAAAATATAAGTAAGTATTTTCACTGCTATTTCATGTTTATTACAACTTCATGTATTTTCAATTAAACCCACTTCACCTACATATTTTTTGTTAATATTATTTTTTCTCAACATTTATGGTCATGGCAACCACATACTCTCTGCACATGGACTGTTAAGTATAAATGCATGTGAGTAAAAAGTTGATAATTTAAAAGAAATTACATAAAATCTATTTATTTATTACCGCATTTGTATCCGCTTCATCTCTCCACAAGTGTTCATTATGCAATTTATTTGCTTTAAGGGGCTTGGATTGGGGTTTAATAAAGCGAACAACACAAAACCAAAGTTTAAACTGCAGACATTGTTTGCAAAGTAGGAAGAGAGGGGGCAAGAGAAACACTTTCTATTACCAATTTGTTAACAAACATACAAGTATTTGACAATTGTGGTTAACAGTGAGTGTGTTTTGGATACTCAAGGCACGTAGAAAAATTGCTGCAACTGTGGCCCGAGTCATACATATAAAAATTATTAAAAATATTGCTCAGGTTGCGCGTCTGCTGCTTATTTATCTGGCTGCTTTTAATGGTTGTTTGCTTGAACAATTGTTTAGGTTGCGCATGTGCAAATATTTACTGTTTTTCGTTTGTTTATTATTTTTTTTCTTTATAAATAACAAGTTGAAAAACAATATAAACAAACATAAGTAAACATTTATATTCAATGCAGCAAATAAATAAATAAAAAATTTCAAACGAAATGAAAGGTTTAAACTCCGCTTTAAGCTGCTGGCTGTGGCTTTTTGAGTTGTTTGCTTTGTTTTTTACCACAATTCGATCACGTTTTAAAGACAAGTTAACAAGAAAATTCCACTATGGCTTTGTTTAAAGTTTTACTTGGTATAAAAACCAGTTTTAAAAAATTATATTTTTTAAAATTAAATTCAGGTATTTTAATGCAAAATCTTTAAACTGGGAACAGTTTTGTTATGCAACAGTACGGTGTAATTTGTAAATATAATAGTAAAATAACATGTAAATAGTTATTTTGAATTAAAGAAATATTTAAATATAAAAATATTTAATAGTCAAGGTCACAAGTAAATTGTCTTTAATAGAAATCTAGTGCATCCATCTAACTAAGTTTTTCCTGTCTTCAATTATTTTAATTTATTATATCATCGTCATTTATTAAACACTCAACACTTAATAATATTAAGCTTATGAACAAATTGTATTAACTAATTGAAAACTGCTAGGGGGTTGGATTTCAAAACTTTATTATAAATTTTATTTCAATCTTCTTATGCACTCACCCCCTCCCCCCCCCTCTGACTTGGCTGAAGAATTTTATAATGATAATAAATTGATTGATTAATAATAATTTCTCAATATATAAACACTCAAACATAATAAAAGCAAATGTTGATTGAAGTTCTTATTTCCTTTAATTGAAATAAATTGTAGATTTCAACGGGGTATGTTCAATAAGTTTAAAAATGTATGGACACATAATATGAAAAGGACTAGACCATAGACTGGACTATAGAATCGACCATAGGTTTGATCATAGACTTGACTATGGACTAGACCATAGTCCAGACCATAGACTAGACTAGATCATAAACTACAACATAGTCTAGACCATAGAATAGACACTAGACCAGACCATATAATTGAACAATAAACCAGACCATAGACTAGAACATAAACTAGAACATAGACCAGATCATATTTATAGGAAATTTTCGACAAATTAGCTATTTATAGACAATAGATTAGACTATTGATTTGAACTTAGACCATGCTATGGACGAGAAAAGACTTCAGATTAGAATATAGACCAGACCCTAGACCAGACCATAGACCAGACCATAGACCAGACCATAGACCAGACCATAGACCAGACCATAGACCAGACCATAGACCAGACCATAGACCAGACCATAGACCAGACCATAGACCAGACCATAGACCAGACCATAGACCAGACCATAGACCAGACCATAGACCAGACCATAGACCAGACCATAGACCAGACCATAGACCAGACCATAGACCAGACCATAGACCAGACCATAGACCAGACCATAGACCAGACCATAGACCAGACCATAGACCAGACCATAGACCAGACCATAGACCAGACCATAGACCAGACCATAGACCAGACCATAGACCAGACCATAGACCAGACCATAGACCAGACCATAGACCAGACCATAGACCAGACCATAGACCAGACCATAGACCAGACCATAGACCGGACCATAGACAAGACCATAGACCAGACCATAGACCAGACCTTAGACCAGACCATAGACCAGACCATAGACCAGACCATAGACCAGACCATAGACCAGACCATAGACCAGACCATAGACCAGACCATAGACCAGACCATAGACCAGACCATAGACCAGACCATAGACCAGACCATAGACCAGACCATAGACCAGACCATAGACCAGACCATAGACCAGACCATAGACCAGACCATAGACCAGACCATAGACCAGACCATAGACCAGACCATAGACCAGACCATAGACCAGACCATAGACCAGACCATAGACCAGACCATAGACCAGACCATAGACCAGACCATAGACCAGACCATAGACCAGACCATAGACCAGACCATAGACCAGACCATAGACCAGACCATAGACCGGACCATAGACAAGACCATATACCAGACCATAGACCGGACCATAGACCAGACCATAGACCAGACCATAGACCAGACCATAGACCAGACCATAGACCAGACCATAGACCAGACCATAGACCAGACCATAGACCAGACCATAGACCAGACCATAGACCAGACCAGACCATAGACCAGACCATAGACCAGACCATAGACCAGACCATAGACCAGACCATAGACCAGACCATAGACCAGACCATAGACCAGACCATAGACCAGACCATAGACCAGACCATAGACCAGACCATAGACCAGACCATAGACCAGACCATAGACCAGACAATAGACCAGACCATAGACCAGACCATAGACCATAGATTAGATTTGACTATTGAACAGACTGTGGACGAGACCAGACTTCAGATTAGAATATAGACCAGAGCATAGGCCAGACGTTGTGCTATTTATAGTATCGACAAAGTGGATATTTCTCAGAATTGTGCTATTTATAGTAAATTTCCCATAGATGAGACCATAGACTACACCTTAGTCCAGACTATGAACAATACCAGATTACAGAATTTAATATAGACCAGGTCATAGGCCAAACCATAGACCAGACTGGACCATAGACTAGACTATAGATAAGACCATAGACATAGACTAAACCATTGACCAGACCATAGATAAGATCAAATCAAGGACCAGTTCACACCGTAGTCCACACCATGGAACAGATCATAGGCTAGACCATAGACTCGATTTTGGACAAAATTTTAAGCTGTCTTTCACAAACATTTCAACTTATCTAACATTGATTTCACCAGCATTTGTGATTTGAGTTGTTTTATACCTGTCTCACCACCCTCGTTCTCACTGTCAAGCTTCATTAAACTGGCCATGAGCATTAAATAGAGAGAGAGGGACTGAGTACAAAACCAAAACAAAAACCTTTTATAGATTAGGAAAGGAAAGGAAAAACGATAAATAATAATAAAAACAAAAATAAAACCAGATGGGAAAAAGGAAGGCAGAGGCAGTCAGGAGCAAAAGGGGAGCCGGGCCGTTGGGAAAACCAAAATCGGCTTACCTTCATATAATTTTTATCAGCGATACGATTAAATGTGGGAGCCATGCGGCGATGTGATAATGTTAATGAATTGTTGTTGTTGTTGTTGTTGCTATTAACGCTGAGTAGTTGTGGCAGTTGAGGCAAATACTGTTGTTGTGATGCATATGCATCATATGAAGGCAATGATGGTTGTTGGTGTTGTAGTTTCTGCTGGCACTGTGGCTGTAAATGTTGCTGCTGCTGCTGATGATGGTGGTGATGTGGATGTTGATGTGTAGCATGTTGTAGTTTTAAGTTTTTTTGCTGGCATAGATGATGATGTTGCAGTGGTTCGTGGTGTGGCAGGTGATGTTGGTCACTTACATTAAAATTAAGACCACTGCAACCAATACTACCGCTAAGTGTACTGCTAGAGCTGCTGCCTTTATTGTGCAGCAGTGTTAAATTTTCTTTTTTAGAGGTTGCAGTGTTGGCGTGGGCTGCAGCCTGGTTTTGTGTGGTTTGTATAAAACTGATATGATTTACCTGGGTTTTTATATTGTTGCTGCAACTATTTTTTTGTGCAAAATTCGTTTGTTTATCACATTGGCAGGAGGTGGAGGAGGAGGAGTTTGTTGGCGTGTAACGACTGTGATTGTGGCAGCTTAAGAGTCGTTTAGTTGTATTATAGCTAAGAGGCAATGGAGGCGTTGGTATATCCAAGGGTAATACAAATTTCTTATATGTCTTATTGGAGGCCAATGCCGTTTTGGTCATATTATCAGCAGCATCATCATCAACATCGTCGTCATCTGGCTGAACACCATCATTATGATGGTTGTGCGTTAAGTGTGTCTTCTCATAGCTGTCATTATTATAACTGATATGTTGATATGTTTTTGTTGTTGCAACATTAAAATGCTGGCCATTTAAACTATTCACTGTGGGCCCATCGGACATTTTACCACTACAACGACTTCCGGTTTGTTTACTAATAGCTAAACTACTGCCCCCATAAGTATGCTTTAGATTATTAATGCTTTCAAATTGAATTTGCTGGTTTTTGTGATGAGGCCAACTATTTCTATCCGCCTCATATAAAGAATTATAGCTTTCCAAACTTAAACCTCTGCTAAGATTGTCAGTATTTTCAATAACATTCTGTATGTAATCATCTTTATTTCTATAACCATTACGTTTCAAATGTTGAGTTTTTTGCTCCTGCTCCTGCAGCTGCTGCTTATTTTGTAAATGTTTACAATTTCTTACCAACAATTTATTGTTAAATTCATATTGATGATGACTTAACTGCTAAACAAATATTTGTGGAAAATCCCCGCCATCAACATCATCATAATCATTATCATGTTGGCCACATAAATGAAGTTCAGTAGATAAACAGTGTTGTTTTTTTTTTTGTTTGTTGGTGTGGGGAATTATCTTAGTTATTATTATTTGTAAATCTTTGAAGTTTATTATCTTACAAATTGTAGCTAAACGTGCATGCAAACAAAATAAAACAAAAGCCTTTTAAGAAAACAAGCAACAACGAATAGAAAATACTCTACAACTCAAAGCAAAATTCATTAAACAATTCATTGATCATGGGTTTTTGTCCAGTCCAATTTAAGCTTTAAGATCAGAACATAGATCAGGCCATAGATCAGACTATAGATTAGAACATAGATCAGACCATAGATCAGACTATAGATTAGAACATAGATCAGACTCTAGATCAGACCATAGATCAGACCATAGACCAGATCATAGATCAGACAATAGACCAGACCATAGATCAGACCATAGACCAGACCATAGATCAGACCATAGATCAGACCATAGATCAGACCATAGATCAGACCCTAGATCAGACCCTAGATCAGACCATAGATCAGATCATAGACCAGACCATAGACCAAACCATAGATTAGACCATAGATCAGATCATAGATCAGACCATAGACCAGACCATAGAACAGACCATAGATCAGACCATAGACCAGACCATAGACCAAACCATAGATTAGACCATAGATCAGATCATAGATCAGGCCATAGACCAGACCATAGATCAGACCATAGATCAGAACATAGATCAGACCATAGATCAGATCATAGATCAGACTATAGATTAGAACATTGATCAGACCATAGACCAGATCATAGATCAGACCATAGATCAGACCATGGATCAGATCATAGATCAGACCATAGACCAGAACATAGACCAGACCATAGATTAGACCAAAAACCAGACCATAGATCAGACCCTAGATCAGACCATAGATCAGACCATAGACCAGACCATAGATCAGACAATAGACCAGACCATAGATCAGACCATAGATTAGACCATAGATCAGATCATAGATCAGGCCATAGATCAGAACATAGATCAGACCATAGATCAGACCATAGATTAGACCATAGATCAGATCATAGATCAGGCCATAGATCAGAACATAGATCAGACCATAGATCAGACTATAGATTAGAACATTGATCAGACCATAGACCACATCATAGATCAGACCATAGATTAGACCATAGACCAGACTATAGATCAGACAATAGATCAGACCATAGATTATACCATAGACCAGACCATAGATCAGACAATAGATCAGACCATAGATTAGACCATGGACCAGACCATAGACCAGAACATAGATCAGACCCTAGACCAGAACATAGATCAGACCATAGACCAGACCATAGATTAGACCATAGACCAGACCATAGATCAGACAATAGATCAGACCATAGATCAGACCATAGATCAGACCCTAGATCAGATCATAGATCAGACCATAGATTAGACCATAGATCAGACCAAAGATCAGACCATAGATCAGACAATAGATCAGACCATAGACCAGACCATAGACTAGACCATAGACCAGACCATAGATCAGACCATAGACCAGACCATAGACCAGAACATAGATCAGACCATGGATCAGACCATAGATCAGACCATAGACCAGACCATAGATCAGACCATAGAGCAGAAGACCATAGACCAGACCATAGATCAGACCACAGATCAGACAATAGATCAGATCATAGACCAGATCATAAACCATAGATTAGACCATTGACCTGATCATAGACCAGATCATAGACCAGACCATAGATCAGACCATAGATCAGACCATAGATTAGACCATAGATCAGATCAGACCAGACCATAGATCAGACCATAGATTGGACCATAGATTAGACCATAGAACAGAACCTAGATCAGAGCATAGATCAGATCATAGACCAGTTCATATATCAGACCCTAGATCAGACCTTAGATCAGACCCTAGATCAGACCATAGACTAGACTATGCACTGGACCATATTCCATAACATATTCATCTGGAAACCTACAGCTTTATTCTATCAAAATTTAGCTCCATCTTCTGTCCATTTGTAGCATCACCCTGTTACCATCCAATTGTCAAAATTTCTGTACTTATTATGCCTACTTTTAAATCTTGTTGAAGGGTATTACAAACAAATAATAAAACAAGGCCATAATATTCAGCTAATATTGGCCAAAAGCTAAAACCGAAAGAAAAAAAAAACAAACCAAAATAAATAATAATAACAACAAAATTAAGGCAACAAATTAGAAGAGCACAAACAACAATAAGCATTTAAGGATTATTGTTAATAGAACGAAATCTTTAAATAATTTTGTATGAAAACGAAAATTTCTAAAAAATGTGAAAAAACATTAAACATTATGAAAGTGTAAATCTTTAAGAAATTATTTAGCAAACAAATGGTTGAAAGAAAGACTCATTAAGAGACCTTAATTTGAAGTGTTTAGGGGGTTTAGAGGAAGGTGCGGCAAAAAGTTTAGCTATTGAAATTAATAAACCATGATAAATAGGTTTTTAAAAGATGTTAAAATTAAATAAAATGAATTGTAATATAAGAAGCAACAAATTATAAAACTTAATGAATAATATTGACAAAAAAATGTTGAGTTTCTTAAAGATTTGGAAGAATTTTTTTTGGACATTTGACAATTCTTAAAATTTAAGGAAAAATTAATAAAAATTTTATTTAAATTTTAAAAATTTACATTTTTGAAAAAGTAGTAGAATATACTACGGTTTGGAAAAAAGCTATAATACAGTATTTTTTAAAACTTTATTAAAAATAATTGAAAAAAATCCAAGAAATTTAATTTTCTAAAAAAGTAGTAGAAATACTACTATTTTTAAAAAGCCAAAATTCAGTATTTTTGCAGTTTTTATTAAACATTATTAATAAAAAATAGGAAAAATTAGTAAAAATTCTATTTAAATTCTAAAAATTTAAATTTTTGAAAAAGTAGTAGAAAATACTACTTTTTTTAAAAAAATGGTCAATTCTTAAAATTTAACCTAAATCAGCTATTATTAAAAAAAAATTTAAAAAAATCCAACAAATTTAATTTTTTAAAAAAGTAGTAGAAATACTACTATTTTTAAAAAGTCAAAATTCAGTATTTTTACAGTTTTTATTAAACATTATTAATAAAAATAGGAAAAATTAGTAAAAAATTTATTTAAATTCCAAAAATTTACATTTTAGAAAAAGTAGTAAAAAATACTATGGTTTGGAAAAAAGCTAAAATAGAGTATTTTTTAAACCTTTATTAAAAATAATTGAAAAAATCCAAAAAATTTAATTTTTTAAAAAAGTAGTAGAAATACTACTATTTTTAAAAAGCCTAAATTCAGTAGTTTTGCCGTTTTTTTAAGCATTATTAATAAAAAATAGAAAAAATTAATAAAAATTTTATTTAAATTCCAAAAAATTTGAAAAAAGTAGTAAAAATACTACGTTTTTTTAAAAATGGTCAATTCTTAAAATTTAACCTAATAAATCATGTATTATTAAAAAATAATTGAAAAAATCCAAAAAATTTAATTTTTTAAAAAAGTAGTAGAAATACTACTATTTTTAAAAAGCCTAAATTCAGTAGTTTTGCAGTTTTTTTTAAGCATTATTAATAAAAAATAGAAAAAATTAATAAAAATTTTATTTAAATTCCAAAAAATTTGAAAAAAGTAGTAAAAATACTACGTTTTTTTAAAAATGGTCAATTCTTAAAATTTAACCTAAATCATCTATTATTAAAAAATAATTGAAAAAAAATCCAAAAAATTTAATTTTTTAAAAAAGTAGTAGAAATACTACTATTTTTAAAAAGCCTAAATTCAGTAGTTTTGCATTTTTTTTAAGCATTATTAATAAAAAATAGAAAAAATTAATAAAAATTTTATTTAAATTCCAAAAAATTTGAAAAAAGTAGTAAAAATACTACGTTTTTTTAAAAATGGTCAATTCTTAAAATTTAACCTAATAAATCATGTATTATTAAAAAATAATTGAAAAAAAATCCAAAAAATTTAATTTTTTAAAAAAGTAGTAGAAATACTACTATTTTTAAAAAGCCTAAATTCAGTAGTTTTGCAGTTTTTTAAGCATTATTAATAAAAAATAAAAAAAAATTAATAAAAATTTCATTTAAATTTTAAAAATTTACATTTTTGAAAAAGTAGTAAAAATACTACGTTTTTTTAAAAATGGTCAATTCTTAAAATTTAACATAAATCATCTATTATTAAAAAATAATTGAAAAAAAATCCAAAAAATTTAAAAAAGTAGTAGAAATACTACTATTTTTAAAAAGCCAAAATTCAGTATTTTTGCAGTTTTTATTAAACATTATTAATAAAAATAGGAAAAATTAGTAAAAAATTTATTTAAATTACAAAAATTTACATTTTAGAAAAAGTAGTAAAAAATACTATGGTTTGGAAAAAAGCAAAATAGAGTATTTTTTAAACCTTTATTAAAAATAATTGAAAAAATCCAAAAAATTTAATTTTTTAAAAAAGTAGTAGAAATACTACTATTTTTAAAAAGCCTAAATTCAGTAGTTTTGCAGTTTTTTTTAAGCATTATTAATAAAAAATAGAAAAAATTAATAAAAATTTTATTTAAATTCCAAAAAATTTGAAAAAAGTAGTAAAAGTAGTTTTTTTAAAAATGGTCAATTCTTAAAATTTAACCTAATAAATCATGTATTATTAAAAAATAATTGAAAAAAAATCCAAAAAATTTAATTTTCTAAAAAAGTAGTAGAAATACTACTATTTTTAAAAAGCCAAAATTCAGTATTTTTGCTGGTTTTTTAAGAATTATTAATAAAAAATAGGAAAAATTAGTAAAAATTCTATTTAAATTCTAAAAATTTAAATTTTTGAAAAAGTAGTAGAATATACTACTTTTTTTAAAAAATGGTTAATTCTTAAAATTTAACCTAAATCAGCTATTATTAAAAAAAAATTGAAAAAAAATCCAAAAAATTTAATTTTTTAAAAAAGTAGTAGAAATACTACTATTTTTAAAAAGCCTAAATTCAGTAGTTTTGCAGTTTTTATTAAACATTATTAATAAAAATAGGAAAAATTAGTAAAAAATTTATTTAAATTCCAAAAATTTTCATTTTAGAAAAAGTAGTAAAAAATACTATGGCTTTGAAAAGAATAGCCACGGTGGCCCCAAATCATTTTCTAATGTTGATGTGGTTTTTTACTTTTTTGTGTAATTTTTTCAAGTGCTTAAAAAACATTATTTTTTTTATTTTCAAACATTAGCCCACATTTTTCACAGCATTTCATTTAATTTGTTTTTACCATTCTTTATAAACTTGCCAACTACTTAAAAAAAAAAACTAAAATTCCACATACATTACAGTTGTAAAACTCATACCTTGTATGAAATTTGTATGAAAAAAAAACACAGATAAAAACTATTTTAAAAACCTAATTACCATCATGTTTTGTTATGTAAATTACAGAAATAAAATTTACGAAAATGAGAAAAAATAAAACGGAAACTAGAAGAAAAAAACTCTTTTGACCGTTGCCAACTATCTCCAAGGAATGAAGCACGAGACGAGCATGCAGCAGCATGTTCAAATGGTGATATGCTGAGTTGCACTCATTGCAATACCATTTCGCTAATGAGAAACACATAAACTTTTGTCTGAGAAAGGAAGCTGCTGAAAGAAAATGATTTTGAAAGATTTTGTAATAAACAGCAATAGTCAAATGTGATGCTGGTGGTTGGTTGGTAAGTAAGTTCCTTTTTGTTGGCAATAAACCAAAAAAAAAATTATTGAAAAATTACAAAATGTATATGATAATGAAATTGTAATTGTAATACAATTGCAATTAAAAATATTATAAACAAATTATAAAAAGCTTAAAAGCTAAATAGTAAAAGGGATTAAATGATCAAATTTAATTAAAAATTAAACAAAGCAAAAACTTTGAAATAAATAATCAAACATAATTGATTATTTGGTAGACCACAATATGAACTTGGAATAAAATTCAAATATTTTTAAAACTTTAACAAAAAATCAAGAAAAAAATTATTTAAAAAAAATGCAAAAACAAAAAAATTCATAAAATTTGTAAAAATTAATTAACATTATTAAAATTAATTAACAAATTTCAAAAAAAAGGCAAAAAAAATTATTAGGGAAAAAAATTAAATATTAAAAAATTGCAGTCATAGCAATAAGTTGGTTACTAACTTTTCACTATTTGATAGAGCTAAAAGCCAGCTATCAGGAAAATAAAATTCAATACAATCATTTAATATAATTTGTATAATATTTGCAAAAACATTGATATTACTGAGATTTGAGAAATTTTCAAAATTCTACAAAACCGATATTTTAAATTTTACATAACTTTGGTTATATGAAAAAATCGTATGGTAACTTTTCAGTATTTGATAGCTCTCAAAGCAAGCTACCGGGATTATAAAATTCAATTAAATCGCTCTATATATATTTTTATAATATTTGCACAAACTTTGTTATTACTGAGATTGGAGAAATTTGCTAATCTCCCAAAATAGATATTTGAAATATTGAAAAAAACTTTAGTTTTACATAAAATTAGTATAGAAATTTTGGTTTATTTTATAGGCCACTGTGCCAGCTACCAGGAAAATTAAATTAAAGCCAATCGCTTAATATATATTTTTATAATATTTACACAAACTTTGTTATATTGAGAAAAATTTGCTCAAAAGAGGAATTTTTTAATATTAAACAAATTTTAGTTGTGAGAAGAAATCGTTTCATAACTTTTCTTTATTTGATAGCCCTGTAAGCAAGCTACCGTAAAAATAAAATTCAATTAAATCGCTTAATATATATTTATAAAATTTTTTAAAAAATTTGTAAAAAAAAAAAAATTTAAAAATGATAACTTAATTGTAATTATAAAAGAAATAAAAATGAATTTGCAAATATAACACAAAAAAAAATACTACAAATTTTAAAAAAAGTTTTCATAAATTTAAAAAACTTAAATTTTTTTTTTATAAAATTTAAAATAAATTTTAAACGGCATAAGCATTCATAAATATATTTTAAATAAGAAAAAAGCTTTACATGCTGTATTCGCCTGCTAAATAAATAAATATTTCATGAAAGGAAAACTAACAAACTAAAACATAAAAATAATATTTAAATATATTCATATTTAAAGGAATCACGAAAAACTTACCTCAGCATTTGGGACAGCAGCCTCCGGATTTGCTGTATCCGGGGAAGACATCTGCATCTTAAATTTTTGTTGTTGCCCGGTTTGTTGTTAAAGTTAATGTTATTTTTAAAGGGTAGTTATGTTATTCTAAAGTTTTCTTATGTAGTTTTGCTTTACAATTGTTTCTTTTGATATATTGTTTTTTTTTTTGCTAAAAAAAGGTTTAAAAAATATAAAAATTTTAGCTTCAGATGCAAGGAGATATAAGTATTGGCCAACATTTTATTTTAGTTTGCAACAAATTTTGTTATTATTGAAAATTTCCAAAAAAAAAAATTTTGTGAAAAACTGAGACGACATTAAATCTTAAACAACTTTAGTTATATGCTAAAATCGTATGTTTACTTTTCACAATTTAATAGGCCATTGTGCCAGCTATCAGCAAAATGAAATTCAATTAAATTGCTTAATATATATTTTTGTAATATTTAAACAAACTTTGTTAATATTGAAAATTTCCCAAAAAAAAATTTTTGTGAAAAACTGAGACGACATTAAATCTTAAACAACTTTAGTTATATGCTAAAATCGTTTGTTTACTTTTCACAATTTCATAGACTACTGTGCCAGCTATCAGCAAAATGAAATTCAATTAAATTGCTTAATATATATTTTCGTAATATTTAAACAAACTTTGTTATTATTGAAAATTTCCCAAAAAAAAATTTTTGTGAAAAACTGAGACGACATTAAATCTTAAACAACTTTAGTTATATGCTAAAATCGTATGTTTACTTTTCACAATTTAATAGGCCATTGTGCCAGCTATAAGCAAAATAAAATTCATTCAAATTGCTTAATATATATTTTTATAGTAGTTTAACAAACTTTATTATTATTGAAAATTTCCAAAAAAAAAAATTTTGTGAAAAACTGAGACGACATTAAATCTTAAACAACTTTAGTTATATGCTAAAATTGTATGTTTACTTTTCACAATTTAATAGGCTATTGTGCCAGCTATCAGCAAAATAAAATTCATTCAAATTGCTTAATATATATTTTAATAATATTGCAACAAACTTTACTTATTATTGAGAAATGGAAAATTTTAAAAATTTTACAAAAACCTATAATTTAAAGCTTCTGAAACCTTTAGTTATAGCCAATAATAGTATGTATACTTTTTATTATATGATACTCCTGAGCAGGCTATCAGTAAAATAAACTTTAAACAAAACACTCAACATATATTTTTAAAATATTTCCTTAAATTTTGAAAATTTGGAAAATTAAATATATAAAAAATGAAAATTTTCTTATATGAAAAAAAAGTTATTTATGTTTTTCTGCTAAACAACAATTTAAGCTTTAAAAAAATTTAATAAAAACTTAAAACTCTTAATATATATTTTTTTTATATTTCCTTAAATTTTAAAAATTTGAAAAAATTAAATATTTTTTATATGAAAAAAAATTTTGTTGTGATTCTAAAAGTTTTAAATTCTAAAACTTTTTATTAATTTCAGTTAAAAAATACTTTAAGCTACTAAAAAATCTAAATTTAAATTCATTAGTTAATACATATTTTTTTAATATTTCCTTAAATTGTGAAAATTTGAACAAGGAAATATATAAAAAGGAAAATTTGTGTTACTTAACAAAATTTTAATTTAAAAGGAAATCGCAAAGTTTTTTAACATTTTCTAAGAGCTAACAATATGAACTTTAAAAAAATCTTAAAAGTAATTATATTGTTTAATAATAATTATTAAAATATTTGCATAAACTTTGAAAATTTAAAAAAATGAAAAATTTTCCTTTATAAAAAAATTTTGTTAGGAAAAGCAAATCGTAAAGTTATTTATATTTATCTGATAATTAACATTTTAAGCTTTTAAAAAATGTAATAAAAAATTAAAACTGTTAATATATATTTTTTAAATATTTCATTGAAGTTTGACAAATTTGTTATAATAATAATTTAATTTAAATTATTTCCATATTATTCTTCTTTCTTTATACTTTTGTATAAAAAAAACTCTCATTTAGTTTTTTTCTCAATCAAAGTATTGATTTGTTTCCTTTTTTAATTGCTTGTAAAACGTTTTTATTTTTTCTCCTCCAAAATTCATAATATTTCCATTTTTTATATTTATTTTTCATTCCCTTGCTAGTTCCTTGTTATTTTATTTTTCGCTGTCATTCCTTCTTTGCTGGTTTGAAATTTCATCCACGTCACCATCATCATCATCAGTGTCATTGAGGCATTAGAATGCGTTTTATATTTGATGAGATGCATTTTATTTGCTTTTTTTATTATATCCATTTAAGTTAGAACACAAACAATTTTACTAAATTACATTTTTTCTTTTTATAGGAAACAAAATATGTTGGCAATTTGCCATAGATATGGGAAAATTATTTAAAAAGAATGTAAAAGAAATTTAAACAACTAATTTTCAGTATAATTTTTAAAAACTTTAAAATTTCTATTCAAACACTCTATCGTTTTCAACACATTTATCATTTATTGCTTGAGTCACCTTTTAAGCAAACTATCCATCATATTTTGATTGATAACTTAAACCAGAAATAACCAGAAAATTCTCCAAAATTTTCCTACCTTAAATTATTTTTCAATATGAGTTTCTACAAGAGCAAAAGGATTTCAATAAAATCCTTTTACTTATTAAGGCCTATAAATTGAAAAACAAAAATCCCTACAACTTGCTATAAAAGCCAAGAAGAAAATAACCACAAAACCTTGACATAAAGACCCATAACACATTTAACAAACTTGAATCTTGTTATTTTTCCCTATAAACGACCATCAGCTCAAAAGTGAAATCAGCAGAAGAGTAGGTATTTACTTAGATAGACAACAACGACAAAATTTTCTAAGAAGAAAAAAAAAAAGAAAAAAGTGTTATACTAAACGAAATTTATTTAAGTAGAAAAACTGCCAATAAGCAAGAGAATTGGCTGGTTTTTATTTTGTAAAGCCTACTTTTAGGCAGCCAAAGTTAGTGCCTACTTTTGAGCAGCTAAAGATGACGCTTAAAATGCATGTATGAAATTTGTTTTTGGCCAAATGGAAAGAATAAAAACTTAAGTTTGATTTTAAGCAACTACTACTTTCTTCATAGAAACTTTTCACATCTAACAACCTTTTTATTTTCGCTTTTTTTTGTTTGTTGGTAGGTTTATTGCTTAGACATCAAGTACATCAAGTAAAAATACACTTGTCATATATTTTCACTGATGATGTAGAAAGTTGAACAAAAACTGGCAGGAAAAGGGGAAGGTCAACCTTCCCCTTTTTGTTAAATCACAAAAAATTTAGCTTGTTATATTTTTCATTTTCCAAATTTTCAAAACTTAAGGAAATATTGCAAAAATATATATTAACAAATTTATTTTAATTTTACATTTTTTAGTAGCTTAAAATGTTTTCTAACAGAAACTGTTGAAAAGTTTTACGATTTTCTCTTCACAATAACATTTTTTTCATATAACAAATTTATCATTCTTTATTTTTCATTTTCCTAATTTTCAAAATTTAAGGAAATATTTAAAAAAAATTTATATTAACAGATTTAATTAAATTTATAATTTTTTTTGTATCTTAAAAGGCTTTGCGGTTTTCTCATGACAATAAACAAATTTTCATATAACAAATTTTCCATTTTTTTAAATTTTTTTTTTTTTTAATTTTCAAAATTTAAGGAAATATTATAAAAATTTAATTTAATTTTACATTTTTAGTAGCTTAAAATATTTTTTAACAGAAACTGTTATAAAGTTTTGCATTTTGCTTTTCACAACAAAATTTTTTCATATAAAAAAATTTGCCATTTTTAATTTTCCTAAATTTTCCAAAATTTAAGGAAATATTTTTTCGAGTTTTTCAAACAAAATTTAAAATGATCAAAAAAATTCAAAAAATTTAAAAATTAGAAATTTTTTTCTTTTCATTTGATAGATCTTAACATAAGCTTTTAAAAAATATTCAAATTTATTTTAATCGCTTAATATATATTTTTTTAATAAGGTCTCAAACTTTGCTTTTATTTCAGTTTTTCCCAAAATAAAAATTGTTTAGTCATGAAAGAAAACCTGCTAATTATTTTACATTTCAACAAAGATATTAACATAAGCTTTTATAACTAAAATGTGATACAATTGCCTAATATAATTATTTTTAATATTGTTTCCTAGTTTGAAGAATTTTGATTTTTGATAAAATTATATATTTTTTAAAGCTTTACAAAATTATGCAGTGAAAGGAAAAGGCACTTTATTTCTTTAAACTCTTTTAGTTAACATTACAATAAACCAAAAAAATTTAAATTTAATTAAATCGCTTAATAAATATATTTTTTAATAAGGCCATAAATTTAGCTATTATTTTTGAATTTTAAACAAAATTTAAGTTTGTTTTAAAAATCCAAAAATTTAATAAAATGGAAATTATTTTCTTTTCATGTGATAGTTTTTACTATAAAAAAAATTAAATTTAAAAAATTGCTTAATATATATATTTTTTATAGTTTAACAAAGTTTGCTAGTTTTTGGGTTTTTCCAAGAAAATTAAAAAAATTTTTTCATTCATAAAAAAGGTTACAAAAAATGGAAAATTTTGAAACAATTGCAAATTTTCTTCTATCAGCTGATAGTTTAGTTCATAAACTTTTAAAAAAAATTAAATCTAATTAATTTCCATAAAACTATTTTTTTTAATTTTAACTCAAAGTTTGAAACTTTTTGAGATTTTGAAAAATAAAACTCTTAAACTTGGTGAGCCTTCCCTATTTTTTTTTGTAGAGTATCACTTTATAAACTACTGCTAAACAGGGTTAGAGTGGTAAAAGTGTGTATGTGGGTCTGTTGAAACTTGTGTCTGCCGCTTGATGAAAAGCAGCAGTTTGAAATTTTGGCAAAACACAAACAAACTCATCATAAATGCAATTCCAAAAATAATAATAAAAAATAGAAACGTTCTGTACAATTTTGGAGCTGTGTTTTGTGGGAAAACCTCAAACACTTTAGGTCTACTAGCAACACACACTGAAACGCTATAATGTTTCTCTCTATAGGAAAAATACAGCAAGAGAAAGGGCAGGATCAAACTGAAAACAAGTCTGAGGGGGAATAAAAATGGTAAAATGATGAAAAGAAGAACAACAAATTCATGTTTATGTGGCACGTTCTGGGGTCAATTTGATACTTGTAATTGTGTTTTTTAAATTGCTGCCAAGAGAAAAAATTGAGGAAAAAAACACCAAACATTTTATGCGTGTATGAGTGAAAGTATGATGGCTTTCTTTCCTAGTCATTTCTATTTGTATTTGAATGTCATTGGCACAGTGTCATTATTTGATTTGGCGGCGGTCCTTGCAAACAACATTTTATTACCCCCCATTTCCCCCTCAAAAAAAAACTCATAAAAACCATGTCTTTAAATGAATCACAAAGTCTCTGAAATGAGTCAGTGAAATTTTGCTGACACAGCTGGAATTCCGTAATTAGTATAATTATGTTTTAAAATTTTGGTAGCTAGTCATAAATATAAGAAAAAACAAATATATTTTATTTATTTTAAATGACTATAATTTTTTATCCGCATTTTAGGTTTTGTAATTTTTCTACATTTTTATTTTATTTGCTGCCGTTTACGAGCACAGAGTGTTAGAACTTTTTTCCCCCCATTTGGTTTTTATATCAAGAAAATTTAGTTTTTTTTCTTTTTTTGTAGAACAGTGACATTTTACAAATGGAATTGGTATTGAATTGACAAGTAAAATGCTTGTTTACCAGTTGAATGCCTGATAAAGAAATAAGTCACATTAATGTTTTCTAAGAAATTTAAAAAAATAAAATAAAAAATTGGGGAGAAAGTTATTTCATACTTTTTTTAAATGATAAAGAAAGTTAATTTAAGACAAATTTTAATAATCCCAGTATTGTATATTATCACAAAAGCCTTTATTTTAGCTTATTTCATATAATCCATAATATAATAAACTGGATTTTCTAACTGAGAAAAATTTTCATTTTGGAAAAAAAACTGAAAAATTTGCAAACTTTGAAACCTTATTAAAGAAATATATATTAAGATTTTTAAATAAATTTAAATATGTTCAATACATTATATTAAGACCTATCAGATGTAAAGAAAATAACTTCCACTTGTCTAAATTTTTAAATTTTTTTTTTAGAAAAATCAAAAAAATTTAATTGAAAAAAGTAGCAAACTTTGGAAGCTTATTAAAGAAATATATATTAAGATTTTTAAATAAATTTTAATTTTTTCAAAACATTATGTTAAGACCTATCAAATGCAAAGAAAATAATTTCAAATTTTCAAAATTTAAAATTTTTTTTTTAAAAAATAAAAAAATTGAATTGAAAAAAGTAGCAAACTTTGAAACCTTATTAAAAAATTATATCTTAAGCTTTTTAAATAAATTTAAATATTTTCAATACATTATGTTAAGGTCTATCAGATGTAAAGAAAATAATTTCCTCATTTTTAAATCTTTCCATTTTTTAGGACATTTAAAATTTTGTTTAAAAATCTCAAAAAGTAGCAAAGTTTTGTTTAATTCCCTTTGTAGGGTATTTTGCCACTGCCATTCCCATTTTTTTCGGGTCTCTATCTATAGAAAACCTTTAAAATAAATTTGTTTTTTAAAACGTTTGAATTGAATAATAAAAAACAGTTATATTTTAAGCTGCTGAGCACCGCAGCGTATGAGTGTTGGCTTGATGCTGCTAATAAAATAATAAAAAATATCACTCATACGCTAACGTGTCTTGCTGTCTTGCCTCAGGGAGTCTGACATAGAAAAACTATGGCTGCTTGCTACGCTATCAAACACGTTTGTGTTACTATTTCCTTTTCCTACATTCGTTTTCATTTAAAAAATTTAATCTCTATTAGTTTGTGGGTTTCATAATGCTATTTTATGTATTAATTTTTTTTCTTTTATTTTGCTATTTTAAGGGTTTTTCCCCTCTCATCTTTAAGGGAAGCTGCTGGTTTTTCTAAAGTGTCAGCAAATTCAGCTGTGAAAGCTGAAATTAATGCAATTTTTGTTTGTTGGGGTTGAAAATATACAGAAAACTCGTTAATTTTGGTGGTGTATTTTTGCTTTGTCAGCAGCTTATTATTAAATTTTGTTGTTTTTTCTCTCTAAATAAATAATAAATGAAAATATTAGCAAGAAATCTGATAAGATATAAGAAAAAAATTTAAATAAATTTTCCCAAAAAAAATCTAAATTTTGTTATAAAAGATTTTCTTTCTATTTATTTTAAAATGACTTGTTATAAATTTTGATATAAAAATTTTAAAATTTTGAAAGTTTTTGGTTTTTTTTTTTGGAAAAAGTTGCAAACTTTGAAACCTTATTAAAGAAATATATATTAAGCTTTTCAAATAAATTTAAATATTTTCAATACATTATGTTAAGGTCTATCACATGAAAATAAAAGAATTTCCAATTTTCAAAATGTTTGGATTTTTTTGGAAAAATTAATTGAAAAAAAAAAAAATTAAAAAGTAGCAAACTTTGAAACCTTATAAAAGAAATATATATTAAGATTTTTAAATCAATTTTAATATTTTTAATACATTATGTTAAGGTCTATCACATGAAAATAATATAATTTCCAATTTTCAAAATTTTTGGATTTTTTTGGAAAAATCATAAAAATTAATTGAAAAAAAAAATGAAAAAGTAGCAAACTTTGAAACCTTATAAAAAAATATATATTAAGCTTTTCAAATAAATTTAAATATTTTCAATACATTATGTTAAGGTCTATCACATGAAAATAAAATAATTTCCACTTTTCAAAATGTTTGGATTTTTTTGGAAAAATTAATTGAAAAAAAAAATTAAAAAGTAGCAAACTTTGGAACCTTATAAAAGAAATATATATTAAGATTTCTAAATAAATTTAAATATTTTTAATACATTATGTTAAGGTCTATCACATGAAAATAAAATAATTTCCACTTTTAAAAATGTTTAGATTTTTTTGGAAAAATTAATTGAAAAAAAAAATGAGAAAGTAGTAAACTTTGAAACCTTATTAATGAAATATATATTAAGCTTTTTAAATAAATTTTAATATTTTTAATACATTATATTAAGGTGTAACACATAAAAAGAAAATTATTTTTTTAAACATTGATTTATTACAAATTTTGATAAAAAAAAAATTTTAAATTTTTTATTTAAAAACTTGAAAATTTTTCGGCAATTTTTCAAAATTTGCAATAGTTTTCTTTGTTATTGAAAATATCAAATTTCCTTAGCATAAATATTAAGCTAAAAATTCCATTTATTACAAATTTTGATAAAAAATGTCTATTTTTCAAAATTTATCTTTTTTGTTATTGAAAATACCAATTTTCTTTAGCATAAATATTAAACTAGAAATTCCTTCCATCACTTTAGAAAAATAGCCGCCTGCCTATGCTTGACAAATATTTATCATAACATTTGTTGTCCAGACCAAGTTGTCTGAGCAAAAGCTGTAATTATTTTGTCATAACAATGCAATAATACTAATAAATAGAGACTATAACTGATAATTTTTATATTTTGAGAACCATTTTGATCAAGTATAAACATATTCTAGTAAACAAATTTTCAATACAAAATTTTCTACTGAAAATTCCTGATCTTTAAAAAAAGAATGTTGTAATTTTTAAATATTCCACTGAAAATTCTTTAACTTTAAATCACATTTTACCAAACTTAAATAATTGTATTCATTAAAATGAATAAAAATTTCCAACAAATTCATACTTAAATATTTTTAATGAAAAAAAAAACTATGAATTCATGTTGATTTAGGCGTGTTTAAACACTTTCCCACTCTTTGGCTCCCTCCCCACTTGAGAGTTGAAGGTACAACTACTTAACAACCACTAAACTTGTAACTACATGCGTTATGCTGTTGTTGTTGCTGCTGCATTTGTTGCCATTGCAGTATGTAGTTGTTGTTGTTTTATACAAAAAAAAAAAAAAACTTAAGCATCATTTGCATGCAATTGACATAGAATTTCTTATTTAGTTTATTTTGCTATTTATTCTTAAGCATTATTGTTTACTTGACTTTAAACAGCAACAAAAACAAACAACAAAACAACAATAAGAAAACATAAACAAACGAACAAATACGAACCAACAATGGTTTCTTTATATTACATTCGCATTGAATACCGTTATTACAACCAGCAACAACAAAACAAAACAACCTGAACAGAGAGTAGGGAAATTTACTCACCACCCACACAGAAGAAAAAGAAGAAGAAGCATTGCTATTGAAAACAAAACAAACAAACAAAAACAAAACAAGAAATGTCTGCAGTCACGATTGTTACAGTCTATCAGTCAATGTTTTTCATGCGTGTGGTTGGGTGGTGATGGGTTGGTTGGTTGCGAGTGTTTGATGAGCATGAGAGCAAGAGTTGTATGACAATGAAATACTGCTTGCATGTGTTAGTTCAACATGAATTCATGTGCAAAAATATGTTTATGTATGGGTAAATTTAAGCTTCCGGCATAACACTGCTGATGTTATAAATAATAGCAAAACACAGCAACACATTTATACCTACATTCATTTTAAAACAGTGGATGACAAAAAAAGAGCAATATTATTTCATGAAGACACAATTTCTATAAGAAAATCGAATTTTCTTTCAAGAACAACACAATTTCTTTAAGAAAATCGATTTGTTGTTAAAGACACTATTCTTATAAGAAAATCGAATTTTCTTTAGATATCAGCACAATTTCTATAAGAAAATTCAATTGTCTTTAAAAATAGACACAATTTCTATAAGAAAATTTAATTGATTTTAAAGACAGCACTAATTTTTATAAGAAAATCGAACTATATTCACAAATAGACACAATTTCTATCATAAAATCCATCTGTCTTTAAAAATAGACACAATTTCTATAAGAAAATTTAATTGATTTTAAAGACAGCACTAATTTTTATAAGAAAATCGAACTATATTCACAAATAGAAACAATTTCTATCATAAAATCCATCCGTCTTTCAAATTAGACACAATTTCTATAAGGAAATTTAATTGATTTTAAATACGACCACAATTCCTTTTAGAAAAGCCCCCGGGCTTTAAAGACAGCCACAATTTTAATACAAAATTCGAATTTTCTTTAAAGACCAACAACATTTCTATAAGAAAATTCAATTGTTTTTAAAGACAGCATTAATTTTTATAAGAAAATCGAACTATATTCACAAATAGACACAATTTCTGTCAGAAAATCCATCTGTCTTTTAAAATAGACACAATTTCTCTAAGATAATTTAATTGATTTTAAATACAGCTACAATTCCTATTAGAAAAGCCCTCGCGATTTAAAAACAGCCACAATTTTAATACAAAATTCGAATTTTCTTTAAAGACCAACAAAATTTCTATAAGTAAATTCAATTGTCTTTAAAGACAGCACTAATTTTTATAAGAAAAACCAACTATCTTCACAAATAGATACAATTTCTATAAGAAAATTCAATTGTCTTTAAAAATAGACACAATTTCTATAAGAAAAATCAATTGTCTTTACAGACGCACTAATTTTTATAAGAAAAACCAACTATCTTCACAAATAGAGACAATTTCTATCATAAAATCCATCTGTCTTTCAAAATAGACACAATTTCTCTAAGAAAATTTAACTGATTTTAAATACGACCACAATTCCTTTTAGAAAATCCCTCGGGCTTTAAAAACAGCCACAATTTTAATACAAAATTCGAATTTTCTTAAAAGACCAACAACATTTCTATAAGAAAATTCAATTGTCTTTAAAGACAGCACTAATTTTTATAAGAAAATCGAACTATCTTCACAAATAGACACAACTTCTATCATAAAATCCATCTGTCTTTTAAAATAGACAAAATTTCTATAAGATAATTTAATTGATTTTAAATACAGCTACAATTCCTATTAGAAAATCCCTCGCGATTTAAAGACAGCCACAATTTTAATACAAAATTCGAATTTTCTTTAAAGACCAACAACATTTCTATAAGAAAATTCAATTGTTTTTAAAGACAGCATTAATTTTTATAAGAAAAATCAACTATCTTCGCAAATAGACACAATTTCTATAAGAAAATTCAATTGTCTTTAAAAATAGACACAATTTCTATAAGAAAATTCAATTGTCTTTAAAAACAGTCCTATTATTTATAAGAAAACCGAATATATTCACAAATAGATATAATTTCTATCATAAAATCCATTTGTCTTTTAAAATAGACACAATTTCTATAAGAAAATTTAATTGATTTGAAATACAGCTACAATTCCTATTAGAAAAGCCCTCGGGCTTTAAAGACAGACACAATTTTAATACAACATTCGAATTTTCTTTAAAGACCAACACAATTTCTATAAGAAAATTCAACTATCTTCACAAATAGACACAATTTCTATAAGAAAATTCAATTGTCTTTAAAAATAGACACAATTTCTATAAGAAAATTTAATTGATTTTAAATACGACCTCAATTCCTTTTAGAAAATCCCTCGGGCTTTAAAAACAGCCACAATTTTAATACAAAATTCGAATTTTCTTTAAAGACCAACAACATTTCTATAAGAATATTCAATTGTCTTTAAAGACAGCACTAATTTTTATAAGAAAATCGAACTATCTTCACAAATAGACACAATTTCTATCATAAAATCCATCTGTCTTTCAAAATAGTCACAATTTCTATAAGAAAATTCAATTGCTTTTAAATACAGCTACAACTCCTATTAGAAAATCCCTCGGGCTTTAAAAACAGCCACAATTTTAATACAAAATTAGAATTTTCTTTAAAGACCAACACAATTTCTATAAGAAAAATCAATTGTCTTTTAAAAAAAAGAAAATTTTTTTTTAAGTTTGTCATTCCGTTTGTAATTTCTACATTTTTCATTTAAGACACTATAAAGAATATATATTCTGGATCCTTATAGATAGCGGAGTCGATTAACCCATGTCCGTCAGTCTGTCCGTCCGTCTGTCTGTCTGTCCGTCCGTCTGCCTGTTGAAATCAATTTTCTGAAGACCCCAGATATCTTCGGGATCCAAATCCAAATAATTCTGTCAGACATGCTTTCGAGAAGTTTGCTATTTAAAATCAGCAAAATCGGTCCACAAATGGCTGAGATATGAGGAAAAAACCAAGACAACCTCGATTTTTGACCTATATCTGGATTACTAAGACATTAATATAGACAATATGAATATCTAATGATAGATATTTCAAAGACCTTTGCAACGACGTATATAAGACCATAGTAAGTTGGACCTACAATGGGTCAAAATCGGAAAAAATATTTTTTAGCCCGAATTTTTTTTCAACAAAAAAAAAATTTAAAAACCAAAAAAAAAAATTTTAAAATTTAAAAAAAAAAAATTTAAAATTTTTTTTTTCCAAAAATTTAAAAAAACTGAAAACAAATTTTGTTCACTTAAAAATATTTAAATTTTTTATTTTGAAGTATAATTTGGTGAAGGGTATATAAGATTCGGCACAGCCGAATTTAGCAAAAAAAAACTTAAAAAATATTTGTTCCTTATATCTCAGCCATTTGTAGACCGATTTTCTCGATTTTAAACAGCAACTGAGCCGGAGGAATTCCGAAGCTATTGATATATGAGTCGTGTGTGTGTAAGTTATTTGGGGGCTTCGGACAGTTGATTTCAACAGACAGACAGAGAAAGACGGTCATGGCTTAATCGAATCCGCTATCTAAAAGGATGCAGAATATATATAGTTTATAGGGTCGGAAATATTATACCCTTCTCACGAAGTATAAGAAAATTTAAAGAAAATTCTATAAGAAAATTTAATTGTCTTTAAAAAAACTAACAATTTCTATTATTGGGTGTATGACTTAAAAATGTGGATGGCCAGACCATCACATGGAACCTGCACCGCATTCAGATTGTACAAATGTTTCAAAATGAAAACAAAAAATTTTAAAAAATTAAAAATTTTTTTTAAAAATTTAAATTTTCTGAAAATAATTTTAAAATTTTAAAAATGAAAATTATTTTCTTTTCATTTGATAGACCATTTTATAAGCTATTGAAAATATTTAGATTTAATTAAATCTTTTAATATATATTTTTTTTAATAAGGCCTTAAAGTTTGCTACTTTTTTAATTTTTCAAACAAAATTTCAAATTTTCAAAAAATCCAAGAAATTTAAAAAATGGAAATTATTTTCATTTCATCTGATAGACCATTTTATAAGCTATTAAAAATTATTAACTTTAATTAAATCTTTTAATATATATTTTATTAATAAGGCCTCAAAGTTTGATACTTTTTGAGTTTTTCTAACAAATTTCAAAATTTTCTAAAAATTTCAAAAATTTAAAAATAGAAAATTATTTTTATTTCACCTGATATATATTATATAAAAACTATTAAAAATAACTAAATTTAATTAAATATTTTTTAATAAGACCTCAAACTTTGCTACTTTTCTTTAAACTTTCAACATTTTCTATTAACCCTCACTGTGGCTTAGAGACACTTACTTGTCACTGTTATATATTTAGATGTGTTGTGTAGTTATTGTTGTTGTTGATTTTTTTTTTTTTCTAAAACACCGGAAAACTAAATAACTCACACATCCAAACATACTTTTATGCTGTTCTCATATCATATCCCACCAGACCAAAGCATTCGAAAATTTCCAAACTAGCGAACTTTATGCCAACACGTTTTTCGGTATTTATAAACATTCATATTTTAATAGATTTCTCCAGAATATAGTTCGAGAATTATTCGCTTTTATGAATAAATTATTGGTTATTTTTTTTTTTTAAACAAACACAAACTGCATAACATTTTGTTTGACTTAAAAAACCGTTATTTATTTTTCATTATCTAAAAGTTAATACAATAAACTTTTAATCAAATTTAAAATTATTGAAATTTCTTAATATATATTTTTTTAAATTACTTTTTAACTTTGTTAGTTTTAGAAACAAAATATTTTTTAGGTGAAATTTTGTTTGTTTTCAAAAATTATCTTGGAATTAAAAAACCATTATTTATTTTTAATTTTCTAAAAGCTAATACAATAAACTTTTAATAAAATTTAAAATTATTCAAATTATTTACTATATATATATTTAAATTTCCTTTAAACTTTGTTAGTTTTGTAAAAAAAATATTTTTTTGGTGAAATTTTGTTTGTTTTCAAAAATTATGTTGGAATTAAAAAATCGTTATTTATTTTTCATTTTCTAAAAGTTAATACAGTAAGCTTTTAATAAAATTTAAAATTACTCAAATTATTTACTATATATATATTTAAATTTCCTTTAAACCTTGTTAGTTTTGTAAAAAAAATATTTTTTTGGTGAAATTTTGTTTGTTTTCAAAAATTATGTTGGAATTAAAAAATCGTTATTTATTTTTCACTTTCCATTAGTGAAAGCCACAAGCTTTTAGAAACATTAAAAATTATTTAAATTTCCTAAGATATATTTATTTAAATTTCTCTCAAACTTTGTTAGTTTTGGAAAAAAAATATTTTTTTTTGGTGAAATTTTGTTTGTTTTCAAAAATTATCTTAGAATTAAAAAACCGTTATTTATTTTACATTTCCTAAAAATTAATACAATAAACTTTTAATAAAATTTAAAATTATTCAAATTATTTACTATATATATTTTTAAATTTCTCTCAAACTTTGTAAATTTTAGACACAAATTCATTGTTAAAATGAAATTTAGTTTGTTTTCAAAAATTATCTTGGAATTAAAAAACCGTTATTTATTTTTCATTATCTAAAAGTTAATACAATAAACTTTTAAAAAAATTAAAAATTATAGAAATTTCCTAAAATATATTTTTTTAAATTTCTTTTAAACTTTGTTACTTTTGTAAACAAAATATTTGTTTAGGTGAAATTTAGTTTGTTTTCAAAAATTATCTCGGAATTAAAAAACCGTTATTTATTTTGCATTTTCTAAAAGTTAATACAATAAGCTGTTAATAAAATTTAAAATTAGTCAAATTATTTACTATATATATTTTTAAATTTCCGACAAACTTTGTTATTTTTAAAAAAAAAAAAATTTTGAGTGTTTGATCTGGTGGGTGGCAGAGAATTTTTCACACAACCATTAATATGTAGGTTAAAGGTGAATACATATTTGTTAAAGTATTTGTGTTTATTTTGTATCTTTGTTTAGGTGAATGAGTTAGAAATAGCTATGTGTTTAGCTGTCATATTTAGAGGGTTTAGAAAAGAAATTTTTGCTTACGAGTTGTATTTTGTTTGCTGGTACTAAAATGCCTAAAGGTAACCTTCCTTTTTAATATCAAAAATTATACTATATATGTATGTGAGTATATGAGAGAGACCACCAATGTATTGGGTTTCATATGTATGAATTGGGGTTGATTTCCCAGCCTCTTGCAAGCTAAGGTTGGTGTCAGTGTCAATGTCGCAATATTCTGCCAGTTTTTTTCTTTCTATTTTTTTCTTCTATTCATATATGTATTATTATGAAACGAGCTGCTGTTTTATAAAATTGAATAAAAAAAGTCTGTCAAAAAAAAAAGAGAAGAAAATAAAAAAACCAACATAAAGCTGTAGGAATATGACAAATATTCCGGTTATAGGTTTATCATTTTACTTGGTTTTAGATAGATTATATATATGAAGACCTTGCTTGTTATTTTCTTTTTCTCAAATTTATAACTGAGGTTGTATTATTTTTCTATTTCATTTGCCATTGATACTCTTGTGTTGTGTATGTAAATTATATTTTGAGTATTGGATAGAAATATTTTTTTTTTTTTTGAAGAAAAAAAAATGACATGATTTATTTATCGTTGTAGCAAAACCTATAATAAAAAAAAGAAACTGAAAGTGATTTGTTAAAGAAGAAAATTGAAAATGTATAATAGTCTGCAGTCATTTGTCACAAACCGCATAAAAAGCAGCATTTCATATTAAAGGGTTAAGGTAGCAAAGGAAAAAAAAATATACAAGATAAGCTAGCTAGCTAGCTTTGCCATGTGAAAGTAATGATAAATTTTGCAGTAAAACAGTAAATTGTATGAAAGGTTTTTATTTTCCATTCAATATAATTTAAAAAGAAATGTTAATAAAAAGATTATATACATGTACTTAAAGCTTTGTATTATTAATAAAGCAAGTAGGTACTTATTATGTTTCTCTACAAGGAAAAATTTAAATAAATAAAAAAATTTATTAATGAAAATAAATATATTAAGGAATTTTTTTAATTTCTTTAAAAGCCTAGGAAATTAACTTTTAGATGCTCAAAAATACATAAGGAATTTTTAAGTTTTTCACAATTTTTTTTAAATATAATTAATTTCATATAAAAAAAATTTTGTTTAAAAAAACAACAAACTTTGACGGAAATTTAAAAAAATATATATTAAAAATTTTTAAAAATTTTCATTATTTTAAAAAGTATATGGTATTAACTTTAATATAATGAAAAATAAATAACGATTTTTCAATTCCAAGATAATTTTTGAAAACAAACAAAATTTCACCTAAAAAAATATTTTCTTTACAAAATTAACAAAGTTTAAGAGAAATTTAAAAAAATATATATTAAAAAATTTTAATAATTTTCAATGTTTCTAAAAGGTTATGGCTTTCACTAATAGAAAGTGAAAAATAAATAACGATTTTTTAATTCAAAGATAATTTTTGAAAACAAACAAAATTTCACCAAAAAAAATATTTTTTTTACAAAACTAACAAAGTTTAAAAAAATATATATTAAGAAATTTAAATAATTTTTAATGTTTCTAAAAGCTTGTGGCTTTCACTAATGGAAAGTGAAAAATAAATAACGGCTTTTTAATTCCACGATAATTTATGAAAACAAACAAAATTTCACCTAAAAAAAATATTTTGTTTACAAAATTAACAAAGTTTAAGAGAAATTTAAAAAAAATATATTGAAAAATTTCAATAATTTTTAATTATTTTTTAAAAGCTTATTGTATTATCTTTAATATAATGAAAAATAAATAACGGTTTTTTAATTCCAAGATAATTTTTGAAAACGAAAAAAATTTCACCAAAAAAAATATTTTCTTACAAAATTAACAAAGTTTAAGAGAAATTTAAAAAAATATATATTAAAAATTTCAATAATTTTTAATTTTTTTTTAAAAGCTTATTATATTAACTTTAATATAATGAAAAATAAATAACGGTTTTTCAATTCCAAGATAATTTTTGAAAACAAACAAAATTTCACCTAAAAAAATATTTTCTTTACAAAACTCACAAAGTTTGAAAGAAATTTAAAAAAATATATATTAAGAAATTTAATTAATTTTCAATGTTTCTAAAAGCTTATTTGATTAGCTTTTAGATAATGAAAAATTAATAACGGTTTTTTAATTCCACGATAATTTATGAAAACAAACAAAATTTCACCTAAAAAAAATATTTTGTTTACAAAATTAACAAAGTTTAAGAGAAATTTAAAAAAATATATATTAAAAAATTACAATAATTTTTAATATTTTTAAAAGTTTATTGAATTACCTTTTAGATAATGAAAAATAAATAACGTTTTTTTAATTCCAAGATAATTTTTGAAAACAAACAAAATTTCACCTAAAAAAATATTTTCTTTACAAAATTAACAAAGTTTAAGAGAAATTTAAAAAAATATATATTAAAAATTTCAATAATTTTTAATTTTTTTTTAAAAGCTTATTGTATTATCTTTAATATAATGAAAAATAAATAATGGTTTTTTAATTCCAAGATAATTTTTGAAAACAAACAAAATTTCACCAAAAAAAATATTTTTTTTACAAAACTAACAAAGTTTAAAGGAAGTTTAAAAAAATATATATTAAGAAATTTAAATAATTTTTAATGTTTCTAAAAGCTTGTGGCTTTCACTAATGGAAAGTGAAAAATAAATAACGGTTTTTTAATTCCAACATAATTTTTGAAAACAAACAAAATTTCACCTAAAAAAATATCTTTTTTTTCGAATTATAACAAATTTTGAAAGAAATTTAAAAATATATATAGTAAATAATTTGAGTAATTTTGAATTTTATTAAAAGTTTATTGCATTACCTTTGAGAAAATGAAAAATAAATATCGATTTTTTAATTCCAAGATAATTTTGGAAAACATTCAAAATTTCACCTAAAAAAATATTTTGTTTACAAAACTCACAAAGTTTGAAAGAAATTTAAAAAAATATATATTAAAAAATTTCAATAATTTTGAATTTTTTTTAAAAGCTTATTGTATTTTCTTTAATATAATGAAAAATTAATAACGGTTTTTTAATTCCACGATAATTTATGAAAACAAACAAAATTTCACCTAAAAAAAATATTTTGTTTACAAAATTAACAAAGTTTAAGAGAAATTTAAAAAAATATATATTAAAAAATTACAATAATTTTTAATAATTTTAAAAGTTTATTGAATTACCTTTTAGATAATGAAAAATAAATAACGTTTTTTTAACTCCAAGATAATTTTTGAAAACAAACAAAATTTCACCTAAAAAAATATTTTTTTTTTCGAATTATAACAAAGTTTGAATGAAATTTAAAAAAATATAGATTAAAAAATTACAATAATTTTTAATATTTTTAAAAGCTTATTCTATTATCTTTTAGATAATGCAAAATAAATAACGGTTTTTTAAATCTAAGATTATTTTTGAAAACAAACAAAATTTCACCTAAAAAAATATTTTCTTTACAAAATTAACAAAGTTTAAGAGAAATTTAAAAAAATATATATTAAAAAATTTCAATAATTTTTAATTTTTTTTAAAAGCTTATTGTATTATCTTTAATATAATGAAAAATAAATAACGGTTTTTTAAATTTAAGATCATTTTTGTAAACAAACAAAATTTAAACCAAAATATTTTTGTTTTCAAAATATTGCAAAGTTTGAGATAAATTTAAAAAAATATATATTAAAAATTTAATTAATTTTCAATGTTTCTAAAAGCTTATTTGATTAGCTTTTAGATAATGAAAAATAAATAACGGTTTTTTAATTCCAAGATAATTTTTGAAAACAAAAAAAATTTTACAAAGAAAATTTTTTTTTCAAAATATAACAAAGTTTGAGAGATATTTGCTTAATTTTTATATATTTTAAAAGTTTATGTTATCAGCTATTAAATTGTAAAAAAATAATGACAGTTTTTGTGTGCTTAAATAATTTTTGAAAACATTTGAAATCTCACAAATTGATATATTTTTAGTTTTATGGTTTATTGTTTTAACTTGCTTCAAACCAAAAAAAAAAAATAAAATTTATGGCAAGTGTGTTTAATATGCCAATCAATTCAATTTATTTATGACTTCTTAAGGAAAATAAATTTCAAAATTTACTATATTTTTTATTTTCAATTGATAAAACATTTTCTATATTTTTTTTAACAATTAATAAAGGTGTTAATCTAAATAACAGTTTCATAATTATCTCAAAATAAATTGCTTATAAAATAAATCTAATCTTTTAAAGTTTTTCATTGAAAAAAAAGGAAAAAGTAAGAAAACCAAGAAATTATAGAGATTAGATAATTAGCTAAATTGTATTAAATAATGATGTAGAAAAACTCATGTTTAAGAAATTAAATGTATTTGAAATCATTTATAGTTTTTTTGCACCAGTATTCTAAGGTTATGGCAATAAAATGGATTTCAAAACAAATATTTAAACATGCAGCTATAGAAAGCTATTAAAATAGTGAGTATGAGAGAGAGAGAGCGAGAGCGGTGAAGAGCAATTGAGAAGTTAGTTTAACAAAAAGAACATATTGCAGTTTTACTTCTGCTCCATTTATTTTGTTTTGTATTGCATTTAAACACACACACAAGCACATAAGTTGTAGTTTTAAGAAGATGATTTGATGGCAACGGAAATTACAGTAAAACCTCTATACACAAAACTAATCAGCATTTTCTAAAATACATTATTAAACCGATTTACAATTAATATTAAACTCAATAATTAAACAATTTGCTGATTTTAACTTATTGATTTTTAAAGTTATTTGTTTCAAGGTTCCACTGTTTTTTTTTTAGTTCTATGTTGAGGAAAGAAAAAAACTATATCGCATTTGAATTGATAGACCTTTTTTTTTGTATATGTACATGAATAGTATTTCAAATAACGAAGTATAAGTAGTTAAATGTCTACTTCAAATGTTTGTCTGTGTATATGGGAATTTGTTGGTTTGAATATGTGCATTTAATGCAGCATACAAAGTATTGAAAGTCATATACATATTCACAAATACTGGTATTTGTATTTCTATACTATACTAATACATATAAAAACAAATACATACTCATATTGATTGCAAAGTATTCAAGTGCAAAATGTAAGAGGTTGATTGGGAAATTAAAAAAAAAAAAAAATAAATTTCGAAAATTATGAAAGTTTGAGGGAAATTTAAAAAAATCTATGTTAAGGGATTTAAAAGATTTTTAAATATTTTGAAAGCTTATGTCATTAACTAACAAAAAGTGAAAAATAAATAACATGTTTTAAAGATTTAGTAAATTTTTGAAAACAAACAAAATTTCACCTAAAAAAATATTTTGTCATAAAAATTAACCAAGTTTGAGAGCAATTTAAAAAAATATATATTAAAGGATTTAACAAATTTTAAATTTATTTAATAGTTTAACATATTATCTTTTCTATAATAAAAAATAAATAACGTTTTTCAAACACTAAGATAATTTTTGAGAAAATTCAAAATTTCTAAAAAAAATTTTTTTTTTCAAAAACTAACAAAGTTTGGGAACAATTTAAAAAATATATATTAAGGGATTTTGAAAATAATAAATTATTTAGAAAGTTTATAACATTGTCTTTAAAATAATGAAAAACAGAAAACATTTTTTGAATTCTAAAATAATTTTTGAGAAAACACAAAATTTCACCAAAAAAAAAATTTTTTTTCAAAATCTAACAAAGTTTGAGAGCAATTTAAAAAAATCTTTAATAAGGGATTTTGAAAATAATAAAATTTTTAAAGAGCTTATGATATTGTCTTTTAGATAATGAAAAAGAAATAATGGTTTTTTAATTCTAAAATAATTTTTGAGAAAACACAAAATTTCAACAAAAAAATTTTTTTTTTCAAAATCTAATAAAGTTTGAGAGCAATTTAAAAAAATATTTAATAAGGGATTTTGAAAATAATAAATTTTTTAAAAAGCTTATGATATTGTCTTTCTTATAATGAAAAATAAAAAACGGTTTTTTAATTCTAAAATAATTTTTTTTCAAAATCTTACAAAGTTTGAGAGCAATTTAAAGAAATATATATTAAGGGATTTTGAAAATAATAAATTTTTTAAAAAGCTTATGATATTGTCTTTAAGATAATGAAAAATAAATAACGTTTTTCAAACACGAAGTTAATTTTAGGGAAAACTCAAAATATCACTTAAACAAAATTTAGTTTTGGAAGTTTTCAATGTTTGAGAGAAATTTAAAAAAAAATATATATTAAGCGTTTTGCTTAACATTTATATATTTTAATAGCTTTTGCAATTAACTATTAATTTGTAAAATATAAATAATGTTTTTTTAAGTTTTAGCTTATTTTTGAAAACTTTAAAAATTTCTCTTTAAACAAATATTTTGTAACAAAATCTTGTAAGTTTGAGAGAAATTTAAAAAAATATATATTAAGCGATTTAACTAATTTCGATATTTTTCTGTAGCTTAAGGTGTTATCTTTTAGATTATTAAAAATAAATAATGGTTTTTTAAGTTTTAGCTTATTTTTGAAAACTTTCAAAATTTCTCTTTGAAAAAAATATTTTGTAACAAAATCTTGTAAGTTTGAGAGAAATTTTAAAAAATATATATTAAGCGATTTAACTAATTTCGATATTTTTCGATAGCTTAAGGTGTTATCTTTTAGATTATTAAAAATAAATAATGGTTTTTTAAGTTTTAGCTTATTTTTGAAAACCTTCAAAATTTCTCTTTGAAAAAAATATTTTGTAACAAAATCTTGTAAGTTTGGGAGAAATTTTAAAAAATATATATGAAGCGATTTAACTAATTTCGAAATTTTTCTGTAGCTTAAGATGTTATCTTTTAGATTATTAAAAATAAATAATGGTTTTTTAAGTTTTAGCTTATTTTTGAAAACTTTCAAAATTTCTCTTTGAAAAAAATATTTTGTATCAAAATCTTGTAAGTTTGGGAGAAATTTTAAAAAATATATATTAAGCGATTTAACTAATTTCGATATTTTTCGGTAGCTTAAGGTGCTATCTTTTAGATAATTAAAAATAAATAACGGTTTTTTAAGTTTTAGCTTATTTTTGAAAACTTTCAAAATTTCTCTTTGAAAAACATATTTTGTAACAAAATCTGGTAAGTTTGAGAGAAATTTTAAAAAATATATATTAAGCGATTTAAATAATTTAAATATATTCTAATAGCTTAAGGTATTATCTATTAAATTATGAAACAATTTTTTGAAAGCTTTTAAAATATCATTTAAAATTTGAAGCTATTAAAGCCTAGAAATATGCTTTACTTTATGCATTAATTGTTTTACCAAACTGTTTCATTTAAACCTCGTTTAACTGAACAAAACTTTAAATATACATATATTTTAATCGTATTTACCAATTTAACAATTTGTTTTTTAAATTATTTAAAAACATTTTTGCACAAATATATTTATACTCGTACATATATAAATGAATAGTAAGTGAGAGTAAGTGTGTGTGTTAGTATATTTAAACTTGTGAGTGTGTGTGCAATACATTGAGTGTATTAGTTTGTTTGTGTATTGACTTAAATAAAGATTATTAAAACCGTATTAAATATAAACCCCAAACAATAAATAACTTTATTTAAATATAATTCTGTATTATTTGTTTGTGTTTAAATGTATATTTAAATGTGTGTACATTTATAATTTTTATGTATTTTATTTGTCACATGACATTGAATTGACAAAAAATTACATAAACTACTACAACAACAACAACAACAACATTTTCATGTTCTTTTATACAATTGTCATCAGTGGACAAGGTTGATCCTAAAAAAAAAGCACATGAACAGAAAAATATTAAAACAATGCTCTGCAAAAATGTTGGTTGTTAAAAACAACAACAACAACGACAACAGCAGCAACTAAATACATACAACTCGAAAACAAAAGTCCTACAAAATACATATGCCAACAAATACTTGCTGGCATACAATCTCGGTCAAACATTTTTTGGATCCACAAAAAAAAAAAAAACAAAAAACTCACTAAAATGTAGGCAAAATATCATGTAACACAAAAATCCAGAATGAAATTTAAAATATAGAAATTCAGCTAAATTGCTTTAAATCCATCAAATTTTATATTAGAAAACATGCTGGGAAGCAAGCAAATTATCTCTAGTTAAACTAGGTTTAAATACAGCAGTTAAACAAAAAGTAAAGCATACTTTTAGGCTGCAATATTTTGAAATTGTAAACCATATTCTTAATTGTTTTCAAAAATGATGTAAATTTCAGAAAAACGTTATTTATTTTTCATATTCAAATAGACAACACCTTAAGCTATTAAAATTTGTTAAAAAGCTTAAAAACGCTTAATATATATTTTTTTAAATTTCTCTCAAACTTTGAAGTTTTTTTTTAACAAATATTTTTTCTAAGTAAAATTTTGTTTATTTTCAAAAATAAACTAAAACTTAAAAAAACATTACTTTTGTTCCATAATCTAATAGATAACAGCATAAGCTACTAAGAAATATAAAAATTAAGCCAATTGCTTTATATATATTTTTTAAATTTTCTCACAAACTTTGCAAGTTTTTGGGAAAAAAAATATTTTATAGTCAAATTTTGTGAAGTTTAAAAAATTGGTTAGATTTTCAAAATACGTTATTTATTTCTCCCAATCTAATAGATAACATTAAAAGCTACTAAAAAAAATATATATATTCTTTTAAATTTCTCTCAAACTTGAACATTTTTCGTAAAAAAAATATTTTTTCTAAGTGAAATTTTTACTGGTTTCAAAAATTAGTTTAAATTTTAAACAATATGGCTTAGAAGCAAGCAACTTTTCTATAAGAAAACTTGCTTAGAAGCAAGCAACTTTTCTATAAGAAAACTTGCTTAGAATCAAGCAACTTTTCTATAAGAAAACTTGCTTGTTGGCAAGCAACTTTTCTATAAGAAAACTTGCTTGTTGGCAAGCAACTTTTCTATAAGAAAACTTGCTTGTTGGCAAGCAACTTTTCTATAAGAAAACTTGCTTGTTGGCAAGCAACTTTTCTATAAGAAAACTTGCTTGTTGGCAAGCAACTTTTCTATAAGAAATAGTGCTTGTTGGCAAGCAACTTTTCTATAAGAAATAGTGCTTGTTGGCAAGCAACTTTTCTATAAGAAATAGTGCTTGTTGGCAAGCAACTTTTCTATAAGAAATAGTGCTTGTTGGCAAGCAACTTTTCTATAAGAAATAGTGCTTGTTGGCAAGCAACTTTTCTATAAGAAAACGTGCTTGTATGCAAGCAACTTTTCTATAAGAAATAGTGCTTGTAGGCAAGCAACTTTTCTATAAGAAATAGTGCTTGTTGGCAAGCAACTTTTCTATAAGAAATAGTGCTTGTTGGCAAGCAACTTTTCTATAAGAAATAGTGCTTGTTAGCAAGCAACTTTTCTATAAGAAAACTTGCTTGTTGGCAAGCAACTTTTCTATAAGAAATAGTGCTTGTTGGCAAGCAACTTTTCTATAAGAAAACTTGCTTAGAAGCAAGCAACTTTTCTATAAGAAAACTTGCTTGTTAGCAAGCAACTTTTCTATAAGAAAACTTGCTTGTTGGCAAGCAACTTTTCTATAAGAAAACTTGCTTGTTGGCAAGCAACTTTTCTATAAGAAATAGTGCTTGTTGGCAAGCAACTTTTCTATAAGAAATAGTGCTTGTTGGCAAGCAACTTTTCTATAAGAAAACTTGCTTGTTGGCAAGCAACTTTTCTATAAGAAATAGTGCTTGTTGGCAAGCAACTTTTCTATAAGAAAACTTGCTTGTTGGCAAGCAACTTTTCTATAAGAAAACTTGCTTGTTGGCAAGCAACTTTTCTATAAGAAAACTTGCTTGTTGGCAAGCAACTTTTCTATAAGAAATAGTGCTTGTTGGCAAGCAACTTTTCTATAAGAAATAGTGCTTGTTGGCAAGCAACTTTTCTATAAGAAAACTTGCTTGTTGGCAAGCAACTTTTCTATAAGAAATAGTGCTTGTTGGCAAGCAACTTTTCTATAAGAAAACTTGCTTGTTGGCAAGCAACTTTTCTATAAGAAAACTTGCTTGTTGGCAAGCAACTTTTCTATAAGAAAACTTGCTTGTTGGCAAGCAACTTTTCTATAAGAAATAGTGCTTGTTGGCAAGCAACTTTTCTATAAGAAATAGTGCTTGTTGGCAAGCAACTTTTCTATAAGAAAACTTGCTTGTTGGCAAGCAACTTTTCTATAAGAAATAGTGCTTGTTGGCAAGCAACTTTTCTATAAGAAAACTTGCTTGTTGGCAAGCAACTTTTCTATAAGAAAACTTGCTTGTTGGCAAGCAACTTTTCTATAAGAAATAGTGCTTGTTGGCAAGCAACTTTTCTATAAGAAATAGTGCTTGTTGGCAAGCAACTTTTCTATAAGAAATAGTGCTTGTTGGCAAGCAACTTTTCTATAAGAAAACTTGCTTGTAGGCAAGCAACTTTTCTATAAGAAAACTTGCTTGTAGGCAAGCAACTTTTCTATAAGAAATAGTGCTTGTTGGCAAGCAACTTTTCTATAAGAAATAGTGCTTGTTGGCAAGCAACTTTTCTATAAGAAATAGTGCTTGTTGGCAAGCAACTTTTCTATAAGAAATAGTGCTTGTTGGCAAGCAACTTTTCTATAAGAAATAGTGCTTGTTGGCAAGCAACTTTTCTATAAGAAATAGTGCTTGTTGGCAAGCAACTTTTCTATAAGAAATAGTGCTTGTTGGCAAGCAACTTTTCTATAAGAAAACTTGCTTGTAGGCAAACAACTTTTCTATAAGAAATAGTGCTTGTTGGCAAGCAACTTTTCTATAAGAAATAGTGCTTGTTGGCAAGCAACTTTTCTATAAGAAATAGTGCTTGTTGGCAAGCAACTTTTCTATAAGAAATAGTGCTTGTTGGCAAGCAACTTTTCTATAAGAAATAGTGCTTGTTGGCAAGCAACTTTTCTATAAGAAATAGTGCTTGTTGGCAAGCAACTTTTCTATAAGAAATAGTGCTTGTTGGCAAGCAACTTTTCTATAAGAAATAGTGCTTGTTGGCAAGCAACTTTTCTATAAGATATAGTGCTTGTTGGCAAGCAACTTTTCTATAAGAAATAGTGCTTGTTGGCAAGCAACTTTTCTATAAGAAATAGTGCTTGTTGGCAAGCAACTTTTCTATAAGAAATAGGGCTTGTTGGCAAGCAACTTTTCTATAAGAAAACTTGCTTGTAGGCAAACAACTTTTCTATAAGAAATAGTGCTTGTTGGCAAGCAACTTTTCTATAAGAAATAGTGCTTGTTGGCAAGCAACTTTTCTATAAGAAATAGTGCTTGTTGGCAAGCAACTTTTCTATAAGAAATAGTGCTTGTTGGCAAGCAACTTTTCTATAAGAAAACTTGCTTGTTGGCAAGCAACTTTTCTATAAGAAAACTTGCTTGTTGGCAAGCAACTTTTCTATAAGAATACTTGCTTCAAACCGACAACATTTCTAACATTAAATTAAGCCCTTAAAATTCAATTTTAAAACATAATAAAATAAAATTTCTCATGTGGTAAATAAGTTACTAGAGTAAAATTTATATATATATGTATTTATTTTCTATTTTATTAAATCTAATATATTCTAGGCTCGTGTGTGTGTTTAAACATACACAAATATAATAAAAACATCTAAATGTAGTTATGTTCGTCCGTCCGTCCGTCCGTCTGTCTGTCCTTGCCTAAGCCTGAATCCTTAGATGGATGGATGGTTGAGTGAATATGTGAATTTCTATTATAGATTTCCCGCATCATCAACATCAACATAAATACATATAATCGTTGTTTAGGATGGTAGGTTGGTTGCTTCATTTTGTTACATGTGTTGCCCAACCTTTTAGAATGTTAATTTGTTTGTTTTTTCCATTTTTTTTGTTGAAAGGTTTTTCCGTTTCGTTTCTCCTTTTTTGTTATTCAAAATACTCATCACGTGCGTGCTGACGTGCCTGACATATTTGATCTGGATGCGAAAATTTTACAGAAAAGGGACTTTTGCCCATTTTAAAACAACATTTGACAGTATGTTGCAACATACTTTTGATACTTAAAAAAACGTATGTGTGATTTGTGGGCGAGTATATTAGTTGTCATAAGTAGTTAAAATTTACTGCTAATATTTCCTTAAATGCTGGATTTAGGGAAAATTTATTAGCAAACATAAAATTGATTTAATTTCCTTTAAAATATCCTCAACAAAATCTTTAAATGTTTAACTCTTAGAGCAAATAAATTCCTTAATTTATTTCAAAAACTTTTGCAGACATTCCTTGCCTTGAAATCATTCTTCGTTGCTCTTTAACTGATGAAACTTATTTTGTTGTTAAATAAGTTTGTTATAAAATCTATGAAATTATTATGTTGTTAAAAATTAATTTAGTTTTTCGGTTTTTATCTTGTTTGCTGTAATGTTGACAACTAAATTTTCGAAAAAAAAAAACTTTTTATATAAAAGTTGTGTTTTCTGCTGCTATTGCTGCTTAACTAGCTGTAGCAGTTAAAAAGGGGGAAACAGAGGAATTAAATATATATTTTATTCCCCAAGTTATAAATAAATGTTAACATCAAACAAAACAAAAAAAAACATTTAAGGAATTAACCCTGAAAGGAATGACATCAAAGCAAGTTTATCAGACAAAATATGAAAACTATTAGATTGAAAGCAATCAACTTTACTATAAGAAAACAAGCTTGCTTGAAAACAAAAAAAAAATACAAATTTAGTCAACTTCAGCACTTTTTCGAAAAAGTACTTTCTTGGTACTTTTTCAAAAAAGTATTAAAATTGCTAGAAAAAGCTAAATTAAATTTAAAAACATGTTTTTATGAAAGAAAATATGATTTTAGTCAATTTTAAAATATTCTTCAAAAAGTACCATTTTGGTACTTTTTCAAAATTGAGCCAACGCGAAATAAGAAAGTGTCTATATAGCTAGATGAGCAAAATTAAGTTGAAAACCCTGTTTTTATTGCATAAAATACAATTTTAGTTAACCTTGGCACTTTTTCAAAAAAGTACTTTCTTGGTACTTTTTCAAAAAATATTAAAATTGCTAGAAAAAAGGTAAATCAAATTTAAAAACATGTTTTTATGAAAGAAAATATGATTTTAGTCAATTTTAATACATTTTTTAAAAAGTACCATTTTGGTACTTTTTCAAAATTGAGCAAAATCGAAATAAAAAAGTGTCTATATAGCTAGATGAGCTAAATTAAGTTAAAAACCTGTTTTTATTGTAGAAAATAAATTTTTGTTTTTATTAAAGAAAATATGATTTTATTTATTATTAGTATTTTTCCAAAAAGTACCATTTTGGTACTTTTTTCAAAATTGAGCTAAATATAAATGAAAAAGTATCTAAATAGCTAGAAAAGCTAAATTAAGTTGGAAAATCCATTTTTTATGAAAAAAATATGATTTAAGTCAATATTAGTACTTTTTTTAAAAAGTACTTTCTTGGTACTTTTTTAAAAAAATATTAATATTGCTAGAAAAAAGGTAAATCAAATTTAAAAACATGTTTTTATGAAAGAAAATATGATTTTAGTCAATTTTAAAACATTTTTCAAAAAGTACCATTTTGGTACTTTTTTAAAATTGAGTCAAATCGATATAAAAAAGTGTCTATATAGCTAGATGAGCAAAATTAAGTTGAAAACCCTGATTTTATTGCATAAAATACAATTTTAGTCAACGTTTGCACTTTTTCGAAAAAGTACTTTCTTGGTACTTTTTCGAAAAAGTATTAAAATTGCTAGAAAAAGCTAAATTAAATTTAAACACATGTTTTTATTAAAGAAAATATGATTTGAGTCAATTTTAATACATTCTTCAAAAAGTACCATTTTGGTACTTTTTTCAAAATTGAGCCAACGCGAAATAAAAAAGTGTCTATATAGCTATATGAGCTAAATTAAGTTAAAAATCTGTTTTTATTGTAGAAAATATAATTTTAGTCAACTTTGGCACTTTTTCGAAAAAGTACTTTCTTGGTACTTTTTCAAAAAATATTAAAATTGCTAGAAAAAAGGTAAATCAAATTTAAAAACATGTTTTTATGAAAGAAAATATGATTTTAGTCAATTTTAATACATTTTTTAAAAAGTACCATTTTGGTACTTTTTCAAAATTGAGCAAAATCGAAATAAAAAAGTGTCTATATAGCTAGATGAGCTAAATTAAATTAAGTTAAAAACCTGTTTTTATTGTAGAAAATAAATTTTTGTTTTTATTAAAGAAAATAAGATTTTATTTATTATTAGTATTTTTCCAAAAAGTACCATTTTAGTACTTTTTTTCAAAATTGAGCTAAATATAAATGAAAAAGTATGTAAATAGCTAGAAAAACTAAATTAAGTTGGAAAACTAATTTTTATTGAAGAAAACGTGATTTTAGTAATTATTAGTACTTTTTTTAAAAAGTACTTTTTTGGTACTTTTTTAAAAAATATTAATATTGCTAGAAAAAAGCTAAATTTAATTTAAAAACTTGATTTTATTAAAGAAAATAAGATTTTATTTATTATTAGTATTTTTCCAAAAAGTACCATTTTGGTACTTTTTTCAAAATTGAGCTAAATATAAATGAAAAAGTATCTAAATAGCTAGAAAAGCTAAATTAAGTTGGAAAATCCATTTTTTATGAAAAAAATATGATTTTAGTCAATATTAGTACTTTTTAAAAAAAGTACTTTCTTGGTACTTTTTTCAAAAAATATTAAAATTGCTAGAAAAAAGCTAAATTTAATTGAAAAACTTGATTTTATTAAAGAAAATAAGATTTTATTTATTATTAGTATTTTTCCAAAAAGTACCATTTTGGTACTTTTTTTCAAAATTGAGTTAAATATAAATGAAAGTGTGTAAATATCTAAAAAAAACTAAATTAAGTTGGAAAACTAATTTTTATTGAAGATAACGTGATTTTAGTCATTATTAGTACTTTTTTAAAAAAGTACTTTCTTGGTACTTTTTTTAAAAATAGTATTATAATTGCTAGAGAAAAATCGAAATCCATTTTTATTAAAGAATATATGATTTTAATCATTATTAGTACTTTTTTTCACAAAGTACTTTCTTGGTACTTTTTTAAAAAAATTATTAATCTTGCTAAACAGGTAAATTAAATTTGAAAATATAATTTTATTAAAGAAATTATGATTTTATATAAGAAAACATTTTCTTTTCTATATGAAAAGTTGTTCCTTTTATACCCTTTGTATCCGTTTGAGTACCAAAATTCCATAATATTTACCCTTAAATGTATTTATTACAAATGCAACGCAATGCTGCACATACGTTTAAAAACTTATGTATCAGGAAAATCACTTTTTATCACTGTAAGTTTATTTTTTTTTTCTTTTTCTGTTGCGTATTCAAATTTTCATTTTTATCCCATTTGCTGCTACACTATGCTGCTGTTGTTTATATTGTAAAACACACAAGTTGCAAGTTGTTTTCTTTTTTTTGTTATTTTTAAGGGGCAACAACAGCAGTAATAAAATGCATTTTCATGAGCTTAACAAAAAAATCTCTATATAAAATAGAAACGTTTGGCGCCATATAGTTGTTGTGCCATAAAAAAAAAGTTATTTTTTGGAAAATTTGTTTAAAATTATTACGTTCCAAACAATAATAAAAATAAAATAAAATAAAAAAAGACCTGTGATTGTTTTTACACTCGTTTTTATTTCTACACACTCTGGAAAATGTTGAATATTCTTTTCCCATGAGAGTAGGTTGGTTGGTTTTACCCAAGTCCTAGCTAGGCATGAGGGCCACTCGGTATTGTGTTGTGAAACCACTTGTAAAAAAGCATTTTAAGGTTGTTTCTTACTGTTTTTAGGATTTTTGCAGGTTAGTTTTTATGCAACAAATATGTTCATATACATATAAATGTAAGAATTTATGTGAAGATCTAAAAAAATATTTAAATTACTGAAATACACTTTTATGTTGGGAAATTTATGTGTGTGTAGTAATTCGTTTTTGTATTTTTAGTTTTGCAAAGAAATCAAGATAAAAATAAAACGTTTGTTTTGCGTAAATGAATTTTCATTTTTCCACAGCATGCTGCTGCATGCCTGCCTGGCTGGATTTTTGTTGTTGTTTAACCACAAAAACAAAACAAAACGAAAACACAATTTTCATTAGTTGTATAGTTTTTGTTGTACTGTAGTTAAATTTAGCAAGTAACATGTGTAAATTGTTAAATTTTTTGTTGTTTTTGTTTGTTTGTTTATTTGTATTGCCTTCAAGGCAAATCAACACTAGAGGTTTAGTCAAACTCAAACACACAGATTTATAAGCGAAATATTAGGGTAAAACTAAATTTCATCTGCTAAATGTTAAAGAAATTTAAAATACAGTTTTTCTTTAAAAATTTTTTTTTTGGAAAAAGTACTTTTTTTTGGTACTTTTTCAAAAAATATTAAAATTACTCGAAAAAAGCTAAATAAAATATAAAAACATGTATTTATTAAAGAAAATATGATTTTAGTTAATTTTAATACATTTTTCAAAAAGTACCATTTTGGTACTTTTTTCAAAAATGTGCCAAATCGAAATAAAAAAGTGTCCATATATCTTTAAAAGCTAAATTAAGTTGGAAAACTTGCTTTTATTTCGGAAAATATAGTTTTAGTGAATATTAGTAGTTTTTTAAAAAAGTACTTTCTTGGTACTTTTTTAAAAACTATTAAAATTGCTAGAAAAAAGCTAAATTAAATTTAAAAACATGTTTTTATTAAAGAAAATATGATTTTAGTTAATTTTAATACATTTTTCAAAAAGTACCATTTTGGTACTTTTTCAAAATTGAGCCAAATCGCAATAAAAAAGTTTCTATTAGCTTTAAAAGCTAAATTAAGCTGGAAAACCTATAGAATATAAGATTTTATTCAATATTAGTACTGTTTTCAAAAAGTACTTTCTTGGTACTTTTTTCAAAAATGAGCCAAATCGTAATAAAAAAGTTTCCATATATCTTTAAAAGCAAAATTAAGTTGGAAAACTTGCTTTTATTTCGGAAAATAAAGTTTTAGAGAATATTATTAGTTTTTTAAAAAAGTACTTTCTTGGTACTTTTTTAAAAACTATTAAAATTGCTAGAAAAAAGATAAATTAAATTTAAAAACATGTTTTTATTAAAGAAAATATGATTTTAGTTAATTTTAATACATTTTTCAAAAAGTACCATTTTGGTACTTTTTCAAAATTGAGCCAAATCGAAATAAAAAGCTAAATTAAGTTGGAAACCCTCAAGAATATAAGATTTTATTCAATATTAGTACTGTTTTCAAAAAGTACTTTCTTGGTACTTTTTTCAAAAATGAGCCAAATCGCAATAAAAAAGTTTCCATATATCTTTAAAAGCTAAATTAAGTTTGGAAAACCTGTTTTTATTTCAGAAAATATAGTTTTAGTGAATATTAGTAGTTTTTCAAAAAAGTACTTTCTTGGTACTTTTTAAAAACTATTTGGTACTTTTTTCAAAATTGAGCCAAATCGAAATAAAAAAATTTCTATTAGCCTAAAAAGCTAAATTATGTTGGAAAACCTGAAGAATATAAGATTTTATTCAATATTAGTACTGTTTTCAAAAAGTACTTTCCTGGTACTTTTTTCAAAAATGAACCAAATCGAAATAAAAAAGTTTCCATATATCTTTAAAAGCAAAATTAAGTTGGAAAACTTGCTTTTATTTCGGAAAATATAGTTTTAGAGAATATTATTAGTTTTTTAAAAAAGTACTTTCTTGGTACTTTTTTAAAACTATTAAAATTGCTAGAAAAAAATTAAATTAAATTTAAAAACATGTTTTTATTAAAGAAAATATGATTTTAGTAAATTTTAATACATTTTTCAAAAAGTACCATTTTGGTACTTTTTCAAAATTGAGCCAAATCTTTAAAAGCTAAATTAAGTTGGAAAACTTGCTTTTATTTCAGAAAATATAGTTTTAGTGAATATTAGTAGGTATTTCTTTAAAATAGTACTTTCTTGGTACTTTTTTAAAACTATTAAAATTGCTAGAAAAAAATTAAATTAAATTTAAAAACATGTGTTTATTAAAGAAAATATGATTTTAGTCAATTTTAATACATTTTTCAAAAAGTACCATTTTGGTACTTTTTTTAAAATTGAGCCAAATCCAAATAAAAAAGTTTCTATTAGCTTAAAAAGCTAAATTAAGTTGGAAAACCTGAAGAATATAAGATTTTATTCAATATTAGTACTGTTTTCAAAAAGTACTTTCTTGGTACTTTTTTAAAAAATGAGCCAAATCGAAATAAAAAAGTTTCCATATATCTTTAAAAGCTAAATTAAGTTTGGAAAACCTGTTTTTATTTCGGAAAATATAGTTTTAGTGAATATTAGTAGTTTTTTAAAAAAGTACTTTCTTGGTACTTTTTCAAAATATATTAAAATTACTGGAAAAAAAACTAAATTAAATTTAAAAACATGTGTTTATTAAAGAAAATATGATTTTAGTCAATTTTAATACATTTTTCAAAAAGTACCATTTTGGTACTTTTTTTAAAATTGAGCCAAATCCAAATAAAAAAGTTTCTATTAGCTTAAAAAGCTAAATTAAGCTGGAAAACCTATAGAATATAAGATTTTATTCAATATTAGTACTATTTTCAAAAAGTACTTTCTTGGTACTTTTTTCAAAAATGAGTCAAATCGAAATAAAAGTTTCCATATATCTTTAAAAGCTAAATTAAGTTGGAAAACTTGCTTTTATTTCAGAAAATATAGTTTTAGTGAATATTAGTAGTTTTTTAAAAAAGTACTTTCTTGGTACTTTTTTAAAAACTATTAAAATTGCTAGAAAAAAATTAAATTAAATTTAAAAACATGTTTTTATTAAAGAAAATATGATTTTAGTCAATTTTCATAAATTTTCAAAAAGTACCATTTTGGTACTTTTTTAAAATTGAGCCAAATCGAAATAAAAAAGTTTCCATATATCTTTAAATCTAAATTATGTTGGAAAACCTATAGAATATAAGATTTTATTCAATATTAGTACTGTTTTCAAAAAGTACTTTCTTGGTACTTTTTCAAAAATGAGCCAAATCGAAATAACAAAGTTTCCATATATCTTTAAAAGCTAAATTAAGTTTGGAAAACCTGCTTTTATTTCAGAAAATATAGTTTTAGTGAATATTAGTATTTCTTTTAAAAAGTACTTTCTTGGTACTTTTTTAAAAACTATTAAAATTGATTGAAAATATGATTTTAGTAAATTTTAATACATTTTTCAAAAAGTACCATTTTGGTACTTTTTCAAAATTGAGCCAAATCGAAATAAAAAAGTTTCCATATATCTTTAAAAGCAAAATTAAGTTGGAAAACTTGCTTTTATTTCGGAAAATATAGTTTTAGAGAATATTAATAATTTTTCCAAAAAGTACCTTTATGGTACTTTTTTAAATTTTCCCAAATTTAAATGAAAAAGTAACTAAATAGCTAGAAAAGCTAAATTATAAAGGAAATGCTGTTTATATTTCAAAAATTAAGAATTTAGTCAATATTTATACTTTTTCCAAAAAAGTACCATTTTGGTACTTTTTTTAAAAAGTATTAAAATTGTTTAAAAACTCTAAATTAAATTTGCAAATATGTTTTTATTGCAGAAAATATAATTTTAGGCATTATTAATAATTTTTCCAAAAAGTACCTTTATGGTACTTTTTTAAAATTTCGCCAAATGTAAATGAAAAAGTAACTAAATAGCTAGAAAGGCTAAATTATAATGGAAATGCAGTTTTTATTTTAAAAATTGAGAATTTAGTCAGTATTTAACTTTTTTCAAAAAGTACCATTTTGGTACTTTTTTTAAAAAATTATTAAAATTGTTTAAAACATCTAAATTCAATTTGCAAATATGTTTTTATTGCAGAAAATGTAATTTTAGTCATTATTTTATACTTTTTTCAAAAAGTACCATTTTGGTACTTTTGTTAAAAAAATTGCTTTAAATTTTAAAAAAATTATTTAAATAGTTTGAAAAGCTTAATTATATTGGAAACCCCTTTTTTTATTAAAGAAAATATGATTTTAATCATTATTGAAACTATTTTTAAAAAGTACTTTTTTGGTACTTTTTCAACAAAACTTTTTAAAACAGCTAGAAAAGCTAAATTAAAAAGAAAACAAAGTTTTTAGTAAACAAAATACGATTTAAATCATTGTTAGTGATTTTTTCAAAAAGTACTTTTTTGGTCCTTTTTTAAAAATTTATTAAAATAATTAAAAATACAATTAATTTAAAAAAATTCTATTTGAAAAATGATTTTTAAAAGAAAATATTATTTTTATCACACGTAGTACATTTTTGAAAAAGTACTTTTTTTGCTACTTTTTTTTAAAAGGTGCAGAAAGTCCTTTTTTTAATTTTGGATACTGAGTAAATTTTTTTTAGCTAAAAAAGCGATATTTAATTTTCCAATGCTATAATTTTGGTACTTTTTTTTCTTCAAATTTGTTTAAGCACTTTTAATTACCGTATTTTCTTTTTTATTTTTGTTACGATTCCTTTTATCGATTGTCTAAGACTGAGATTCAATTTATTTGCAGCATTTTATTTACCTCTTTTTTTAATATTTCAAAAATTATTTAAATCTTTATCAAAATTCCTAACAAAATATTTAATCTATTAATTTTGTTGCTTTATAATCTATAAAAACAATCTAGTTCAAGTTTTAGATAAGTAAATTATCATTATAGAATTATCGTTTAAAGATTAAAAAAGTGCTTAAGAACTAAATTTTAGTTGAAATAACATTAAAAACTCATGAAAGTACAAATTTGGTACTTTTTGTAAATAAGTACTAACAATATAAAAAACGGCAATATGTAATTAAATGATAGAAATACATATATTTGTTAAAATACTTGATTGATACTTTTTGGGTAAAAAATTAATTTTGGTACATTTTATAAAATAGTACCAAATTGGTACTTTTTGCAAAAAAGTAGTAAAACTGTAAAAAGGCGATAATATATAATTAAATTAATTGTTTAAATTAATTATTTTTATTTTATGCCAAAAAGTACCATTAAGGTATGATACCAATTTGGTACATTTTGCAAAAATGTGCTAAAAGGCCAAAAAAATAGATTTATTAATTGTTTAAATTAATTATTTTTATTTTATGCCAAAAAGTACCATTAAGGTACTTTTTTGAAAATGTTAACAATTTGGTACTTTTTGCAAAAATGTGCTAAAAGTTCAAAAAAATAGATTTATTAATTGTTTATATTAATTATTTTTATTTTATGCCAAAAAGTACCATTAAGGTACTTTTTTGAAAATGTTACCAATTTGGTACTTTTTGCAAAAATGTGCTAAAAGACCAAAAAAAATAGATTTATTAATTGTTTAAATTAATTATTTCTATTTTATGCCAAAAAGTACCATTAAGGTACTTTTTTGAAAATGTTACCAATTTGGTACTTTTTGCAAAAATTTGTTAAAAGGCCAAAAAATTGATTTACTAATTATTTAAATTATTTATTTTTAATTTAATCCAAAAAGTACCATTAAGGTACTTTTTTGAAAATGTTACCAATTTGGTACTTTTTGCGAAAAGGCCAAAAAAATAGATTTATTAATTGTTTAAATTAATTATTTTTATTTTATGCCAAAAAGTACCATTAAGGTACTTTTTTGAAAATGTTAACAATTTGGTACTTTTTGGAAAAATGTGCTAAAAGGCCACAAAAATTTATTTATTAATTATTTAAATTATTTATTTTTAATTTAATCCAAAAAGTACCATTAAGGTACTTTTTTGAAAATGTTACAATTTGGTACTTTTTGCAAAAATATGCTAAAAGGCCAAAAAAATTGATTTATTAATTGTTTAAATTAATTATTTTTATTTTATGCCAAAAAGTACCATTAAGGTACTTTTTTGAAAATGTTACCAATTTGGTACTTTTTGCAAAAATGTGCTAAAAGACCAAAAAATTGATTTATTAATTGTTTAAATTAATTATTTTTATTTTATGCCAAAAAGTACCATTAAGTACCATTAAGGTACTTTTTCTATTAAAAAAAAATCGAAAAATTTGTTATGTTTCTAAAGCAATTACGATTCATCAGGGCAGATCAGGTACATTTTAGAAATTTTTAAGTTTAGTACTATTTGTAAAAAGAAGCAAACATTAAAAAAATCTATTTTGTGAAAAATATGTTTGTTTAATACTTCATTAGCACTTTGGGACAAAAAGTACCATTTTGGTACTTTTTTAGAAAAAGTACCAATTTGGTACTTTTTGGAAAATAAGCCTAAAAAACGTTATATAATAACGTTTTGTAAATATTTGATGACATTGTTATATAAAATAATTAATTTCATAAAAGTACTTTTCTTAAACAAACTAAATTCTTAAGAATTTAAGACCAAAATTTTGTTTTTTTAAATAATTTTCTTGAAAAATTGTTTGTGCCCTAATTTTGTTACTATTTTCCTATTACAGCTGGTGCTAATTTCAATGATTTGTTGGTTACTTGATATTTTTTGCTTCTTTTTGTGGGTTTTTTAAGGTTACATTTGCAGTTTGTATTTAAAGCCATAAATTGTTTATAAGTTTATTTACAATATGGTTTTAATATTTTTTTTACAGACTAAAATTACGTTTTATCAGAAAGAAACAGTCATGGTATTAACTGTAACTAAAAGGTGAAAAAGAGTAACTAATTAATAAAATAGAGAAACCATTTTAAAGGCAAAGAATACAGGGGGAAATAAAGAAAATTTTGGTACCAAAAACTGGAAATATAGTACAAACGAAGGGATTAAAAGGGGGTATAAAAAAGGCCCTTAGTAGAAAGTTACTGTTTACCTTTTGTAAGCTAAGCAAATTTCTTAGTTAAGTTTTAATTAAATATTTAATAAACATAAATTACTGCTGCTCATTTCACACTGACATAAATTTATGTGGTCGCCATAAAATTTAAAGTTTATTTTTCTCTAAGGATACTTTAAGGATACCGGGGGGGTTAAATTACAGTAACAATAACAACAACTACAAACTTGTCGACTTAATAAACTTTTACACAAAAATGAAAAATCCAACACGAAATTCCAAACCTTTTCCACACAGTTATTAAGTGAATTTCATGAATTCAATTGCCAAAAAGACAATTGACAAATACGATGAGTGTGTTTGGAGGACGTTGGTTGCAAAAGGAATTCCTAAACTTTTGTTTTGTTGTTGTATAACAAAAACTGTTATTGTTATTGACGATGAAAAGGACAAAGTTAACGAGATGGTTGTTGTTGAAGCTGCCGGAATAAATGAGCGCATGAATGAAACGGATGAGTGAAATGAAATGATTTGTAAGTAAGAACCGACAAACAATTGAATTTTGAATTTGAAATGTTTATCGCAAGAGAACTCAAGAGTCCTACAAACAAAACGAAAATAAATTTCCTTTACAAACTTACTTTTAAGCATTGTCAAAAAGGAAACCCAGAAAAAAAAGGATTAATATTATGAGCAAAGTAGGCAATAAATTTCCAACAATTTGCCAAGAAATATTAAACATTTTATCACTATTATTAAACAAATTTATGATTGTAAAATAAATTTTAACATTTCTAAGCCATAAACTGCGATAAAAATTTTGATAAATTGTGTTAAAATATTTAAAATTTTTGAACAAAAAAACGCCATAAATTTAATCAACTAATGCTATTTTTAAATAATGTTTTTAATTATTGTTGCCTAATCTTAAAAACATTAAAAAATTTTAACTAAATTTCAAATCATAAAACTAGACACGTTCGTTTTTGCCGCCTTAAAAGGTAAACGAATATTTACTTTCTTTAAACGTGTGTTTAAATAATTAAATGCCGCATGTTAGAATTAATTTTTGGTAAATAAAGTGAAATTTCAGGTTTCCAAAAAAAAGTACTTTTTTTAAATGTTCATAAAAATGGCTTAAAAATGTAAATTTTTTAAAGAAAAACCATAGATTTTTTAAAAAATAAATGAGAAATCGTTTAAAAATAATTTTGGTACTTTTTTCAAAAAGTACTTTTTTTGGTACTTTTTTCAAAAAACAAAAAAATTTTAATTTTTTTAATTTTCCCTAAAACAATGAAGATTTTAATGTAAAAACTCTTATTTACCCATGTTGGTACTTTTTGGAAACTTAGTAGTTTTGGAAAAATGTAGAAATTTTTTTTTTAAAAGGTACTTTTTTTAAATGTCCAAAAAAAAATTTTTAAAAATTAAATTTTATAAGAAAAACCCTTGATTATTTTTTAAATTAATGAAAACTATTGAGAAATCATTTAAAAAACATAAATATTGGTACTTTTTACAAAAAGTACTTTTTTTTAAAAAACTGCAAAAAATTTAAATTTTTGTTAATTTTCTCTAAAATAATAATAATTTCAGTGCAAAAACTCTAAATAACCATTTGGGTACTTTTTGTACAACTTTTTTTAAATTTTTTTTTTTTTTCAAAAAAAGTTCATATTTTAAATAATAATATTTAAATAATTACATTTTTTGTTTAAAAAAAACCATAGATTTTTTAAAAAAAATACTGACAAATATTGAAAAATCATTTAAAATGCAAAAACTGTAATGTTGGTACTTTTTGGAAATTTAGTACCCAGGCAAGTACTTTAAGAAAAATGTACAATTTTTTTTTCTCACGAAAAATATTGAGAAATCTTTTAAAAAACATTCAATTTTAATTTTGGTACTTTTTTCAGAAAATACCCAAATTTAGTACCCGTAAGTACTTTAAGAAAAATGTACAATTTTTTTTTCTCACGAAAAATATTGAGAAATCTTTTAAAAAACATTCAATTTTAATTTTGGTACTTTTACCCATTTTGGTACTTTTTTTTAAAAAACATAAAAAAAATGTAATTTTCCCTAAAACAAGGATGATTTTAGTGCAAAAACTGTAATTACACATTATGGTACTTTTTGGAAAAGGTACCAAATTTAGTACCCAGACGGTGCTTTTGCAAAAAATTTAAAAAATTAAATTATTTTGGTTGAAATAACGTAAAAAAATTTAAGGACGTATGTTGGTACTTTTTTGAAAATAGTACTTTTTTCAAAATGTTCACAAAAATAGCTTAAAAATCCAGAGATTTTTTTAAATTTATGAGAAATCGTTTAATGAATATTCATTTATAAAAAGTACCAAAATGGGTACTTTTTGAAAAAAGTACCGATTTTGGTACTTTTTTTCAAAAACTGTAAAAAATTAAAATTTTTGTGAATTTTTCTTAAAATTATGTTAATTTTAGTGCAAAAAATGTAATTTCATATGCTGGTACTTTTTGGAAAAGGTACCAAATTTAGTACGCAGGTTGGTACTTTTGGAAAAATGTGCAAATTCAAAACATGATAAATGATTTTGGAGGAAATACGTAAAAAACGTTATGTTTTTTTACATAAGTTGGTACTTTTTCTAAAAAAAAGTACTTTTTTAAAAATGTTCCCATAAATGGCTTAAAAATTTAACCCTTTTAATGAGTTGTTAAGAAAATCAAATTTTTAAATTGTAAAAAAAAAATATTACAAAATTGTGTAAAAAATATTTAATAACCAATTTGGTACTTTTTTTAAATACGAAAGAAATTTTCAGCATTTAATTTTTTTGTTTTAAAAAAATTGGTTGGTACCTTTTTGGAAAAATGTACCAAAATTTATAATCCATAATACAAGAAATATAATAAGTTTGGTTGAAATTATTGGAAAATATTGAAAAATCATTTAATCATAACCGTTGGTACTTTTTGGAAATGATACCAAATTTAGTACCCAATGCTGGTACTTTTGGAAAAATTCATAATACATATTTAAAAAATATAATAAGTTTCGTTTGAAATTGAAAAATCATTTAATAACCAGTTTGGTACTTTTTGAAAAAAGTACTTATGTTGGTACTTTTTTTAAAAAAATTAACAAAATTATAACCTTGGCTAATTTCTCCTGCAAATTAGTTGGTTTTTCTTCAAAACCCTTAAATTACCCATTTTGGTACGTTTTTTTTAAAAAAGGTACTAAAAATATAATAGTACTCAAATTGGTACTTTTGGAAAAATATAAAAATTTATAATTTGTTTGGAATTATTTAAAAAAATATTGAGAAATTCTCTAAAAAACTGTTAATAACAATTAAGGTACTTTTTAAAAAAAGTACTTTACAAATTTTGTGTATTTTGGTACTCAATGATAAAGTAATTTTAGTAATTTTAAGCATTTGCTTTAATTTGTAAAAAAAATGTTTGTTATGGTACCAAATTTGGTACTCTTTTAAATATATTAAAGTATTACTCAACTTATCTAAAAAAATAGTTGTTATTTCGTTTTTTTAAGTATTTTTTTTTAATTTTAAGAAGTTTATAAACAATTATTGGTACCAAATTTTGGTACATTTTGAAAAATTTTATTATATTATTAATAAATTTATTTTTAATGTGTTCAAATTTGTGAAAAGAGCCATTTTTTTTGGTACTTTTTAAAATTTGTTAAAATGTTGCTCAAAATATCTACTTATTCCGTTTTTTTAATTTTAAGAAATTTACTGGTGTAAAATTGGTAAAAGACAGAAACAATTATTGGTACCAAATTTTGGTACTTTTTGAAAATTTTCAAAATTTCGGAAAATTAATTATATTATTAATAAACTTAATTTTAATGTGTTCAAATTTGTGAAAAGGGCCTTTTTTTTTTGGTACCAAATTTGGTACTTTTTAAAATTTGTTAAAATCTTGCTCAAAATATCTAAAAAATAATAGTTATTCTGTTTTTTTAAGTAGTTTTTTTAATTTTAAGAAGTTTACTGATGTAAAATTGGTAAAAATAGAAAAAAAATTTTGTTCCAAATTTTGGTACTTTTTAAAAATTTTCACAATTTTGAAAAATTAATTATATCCTTAATAAACTTAATTTTAATGTGTTCAAATTTGTGAAAAGGCCCATTTTTTTTTGGTACCAAATTTGGTACTTTTTAAAATTTGTTAAAATCTTGCTCAAAATATCTAAAAAATAACAGTTATTCTGTTTTTTTAAGTAGTTTTTTTAATTTTAAGAAGTTTACTGATGTAAAATTAGTAAAAAAAAGAAAAAAATTTTGGTACCAAATTTTGGTACTTTTTGAAAATTTTGAAAATTTTTAAAAATTAATTATATTATTAATAAACTTAATTTTAATGTGTTCAATTTTTTTTGGTACCAAATTTGGTACTTTTTAAAATTTGTTAAAATCTTGCTCAAAATATCTAAAAAATACTAGAATTCCGTTTTTTTAAGTAATTTTTTTAATTTTAAGAAGTTTACTGGTGTAAAATTGGTAAAATACAGAAACATTTTTTGGTACCAAATTTTGGTACTTTTTGAAAATTTTCACAATTTTGGCAAACAAATTTTATTTCTATAATTTTTAGTTTAACGACTTAAAATTTGTAAAAATCTGAATTAAAACATCAGGTTTTGAGTTTTTTTATGTTTTTGGTACTTTTTTCAAGACACTTTATTAAAATGTTTAAAGTTCTACAAAAAAAAATAATAGTTTTGAAATATTGAACAAAAATTATAGAATTTAATTATAATTTGTGAGTACTTTATGGGATTTGGTACTTTTTAGTTTTAGTACTTTATGATTTTTGGTACTTTTTTCAAGATACTTTATTACAATTTACAAAATTGTAGAAACGAAAATAGTTTTTTTTTAATATTGGAATTTGGTACTTTTTAGTTTTAGTACTTTATGATTTTTGGTACTTTTTTTCAAGGTACTTTATTAAATTTTTTTCAAATTCTATAAAAAAATAATAGATTTGAAATTCACAATGAAAACTTTAGATATTAATTAGAATTTTTGAGTACTTTATATGATTTGGTACATTTTTGTTTTAGTACTTTATGATTTTTGGCACTTTTTTCAAGGTACTTTATTACAATTTACAAAATTGTAAAAACGAAAATAGTTTTTTTTTATTATTGAACCAAAAATTCAAAATTTAATTAAAATTTCTGAGTACTTTTTGGGATTTGGTACTTTTTAGTTTTAGTACTTTATGATTTTTGGTACTTTATTAAAATTTTTAAAATTCTATAAAAAAAATAATAGATTTGTAATTCTCAATGAAAAATTTAGATATTAATTAGACTTTTTGAGTACTTTTATAGGATTTGCTACTTTTTTGGTTTAGTAGTACTTTTTCAAAGGTACTTTATTACATTTTATAAAATTGAAAGAAAAAACAAGTAAGATAGCTATATTCAGCTGTGCCGAATCTTATATACCCTTCACCAAATTATACTTTAAAATAAATTTGTTTAAATATTTTTAGGTAAACAAAATTTAATTTTTTTTTTAATTGTTTTTAAATTTTTTTTTCCAAATTTTTTAAAAATGTTTTTTTTTTTTTTTTTAAAAAATTTATGACAAAACAAATTTTTTGATAAAAAAAAATTCGGGTTAAAAAATATTTTTCCCGATTTTGACCCATTGTAGGTCCAACTTACTATAGCCTTATCTACATCGTTGCAATGGACTTTGAAATATCTATCATTAGATATCCATATTGTCTATATTAATGACTTAGTAATCCAGATATAGATCAAAAATAGGTCAAAAATCGAGATTGTCCCAGTTATTTGCTCATATCTCCGTTATTTATGGACCGATTTTGCTGATTTTAAATTTCAAAATTCTCGAAAGTATGTCTGACAGAAGATTTGGATCCCGAAAAGATATCTGGGGTCTTCAGAAAATTGATTTAAACAGACAGACAGACGGACATGGCTTAATCGACTCCGCTATCTATAAGGATCCAGAATATATATACTTTATAGGGTCGGAAATGATTTTAATCTGTTTCCATTTCGGTTTTAAAAAGTTTAAAACTTTGTTTAACAATAATCAAAAAAAATCTCTTAAAATCTATAAACTGTGAATGACTAACTAACAAACCCACCTTTTGATCTGCGCAAAAAAAAAATAATTTTAATAAAAAATTCTTTTTCATTTCGCAACGTTTTGTTTCAATCACAAAAAAAAAAAAGACAAAAAACTGAATCAAACAATTTAAATCATTTTCATTTTCACTATTTAATCTTGCCGTAGTTTTCGTACAATACATAATTTACACACTTAAGTCATTGCAACACAATATGGTTGTTGTTGGTAGATAGATGAGATGATGATGGTGGTGGTGGTGGTGCATAATGCAACCAAACAAATGCAACAACAAGAACAACTCTTATAAATATCGTAGAATTCAGAGAAGATGAAAAAAAAACACACACACAAAAGCAATAAAAAAATATTTCTCAATCCTCCAAAGAAAACAAGATGAATGAAGACAACAACAACAACTACAAAAAACACAATAACGATGTTAACCCTTTGGGAGGCACACTTAAATAATACACGAGTGCAACACACTCGCACACTCGTGTAACCGAACAGCGAACTTGACACACATTTCGTTACACTCGAGGAACAATTTGTACAACAACAACAACATAGACACACATGTACATGGTACTTTTTGGGGGTAGTGCTATTTTGAAAAATGAAAAAGACAATGACCCAGTGCCAATATATATGTAAATGTTTAAAGCTGTATATCTTTAGAAATACTGGACCGATTTGTATGAAACTTGTAACATCAATATAAAACAAGTTAAGCTTTCAGAATACTAATAGAAAATATGTAAATTTCTAACACAAAGTGAGCTATAGTCGATCAAAGTTAAGTTCTTAGGGCACAATGGTTTCAATAATAAGCAAGTTTTAATAAACATATATCTTTATAACTACCAGCCCGATTGTAACATAATATATACAAAATTTATAGAGGAGAACCTAAGCTTTTACAAAATCAAACTTGTGTTTAATTGTTTTAAATTTAGGATAAGTAAAAGCCTCACAAAGTCAAAACATTTTAAAAACTAAAAGTACCTTAAGTTGGCGTACGTTTTTTGGGGCATGTAACAGAGAAAAAGTAGACATGTTTTATATGCACACAAAGGTAATTGAGACTACTTTTAAAAAATATAAAAATAATTTCAATATTCAATATATAAAAAAATTAAAAATTTTTTAAAAAAAAATTTCAAAAAATTAAAACTATCTTAAGTTCGCCTTATTTTTTGGGACATCAAAGATATAAAAGGTAGTTGTATTTCATATCAAAGGAAAGGTAATTCTGTCAGCTTTGCAAATATATATATAAACATTGTTAATATTAAATTTAATAACAAATAATAAACAACTTTTAGAAGAAAGACCAAACAAAAAGTACCTAGAGATGGCAAACATTTTTTGTACTTTAACGACTGAATAAATATATATATTTTATAGCAACAGAAAGGAAATTGAGAGTACTTTTCAAAAATGTAAAAATAATTTCAATATTTTAACATATTAAAAAGTTATAAAAGACTTTTGTAAAAAAAGGCCAACAAAATAAAATTATTATTATTATTATTTCCTAGAGAATAAGTTGACATATTTTATTTCAAAATAAAGGAAATTATGTTTTCTAAACAAAAATGTTAAAACAATTTCAATATTTTACAGAATTATAATTTTTTTTAAAAAAAAAAAATTTTTTATTTATTCATCTCTTCTTACCATTTTCAAGTAGTGCTATAGGTAGGGTGCTTGACAAACTTCATTTAAAATTTTACAATTAATAATTTTTGACAAGTTTTCTTTAGCATTATTTAATAAAACTTATAGTTTTACTAACAAAATTTCAAGAAAAATCTTGAAGAACTTTTTTGTTTCTTACTAAGGAACTTATGTTTTCGTTTAAATTTTTAACAATTTCTAGCAATGCCGGGGGTAGGGCGCTTTACTAAATCCATTTTAAATTTCATTATTAATAATTTTTGAAGTCATTTATTTTGGAATATGCCATAAAATCCATAGTTTCACAAACAAAATTTTGAGAAAAAAGCTGAAAATTTTTATGACTTTTTTCAAATTTATTTTATTTTCAAACAATGCTGTAGGTAGGGTGCTTGACAAAATTAATTTTAAATATTACTATTAAGAATTCTTAAAGTCTTTTCTTTTGAAATATATAACAAAATTTATAGTTGTAAAAACAATATGTTGACAAAAATTATAATGAAATGTAGGGACTTTTTTGATGCAGAATAAAAAAATTTAAGTTTTTCTTTGAATTTGTATAATTTTCAAGTAATGCTGTAGGTAGGGTGTTTGATAAAATATATTTTAAAATTATTTATTAATAATTTTTGAAGTCTTTTCTTTCGGAATAGGCAATAAAATCTATAGGTTTATTAACAAAATTTTGAGAAATGCGTCAAAGAATTTTTTTAGTCCCTTTTCAAAGAACTTTGAATGTCGTAAACATTTTTGCCATTTTTAATCCATGATATAGGTAGGGTGTTTGATTAAATTTCTTTAGTAATAATTTTTAATGTCTGTTCCTTCGAAATTTTTAACAAATTTTTGAGAAAACGTTAAATATTTTTTATAAATTTTTGGATTTTCTTTTAAATTTGTAATATTTTCCAGCAATGCTGGAAAAAATTTCATGAATAATTTTTCAAGTCTTTTCTTTTAGAATATGCCACTAAAGCTTAAGTTTTAATAACAAAAATTTATCAAAAACTTTTTGTATTTTTTTGATTTTTTTTACAACTATTAATCACTTTCTAACAATGCTGTGGGTAGGGTGTTTGACACAATACATTTTTAATTACAGTTTTTTTAAGTTTAAAGTTTTCTCTTTCACATTATAAAATAAAATTTATAATTTTAGTTAACAAATTTTTAGAAAAACTTTAAATAATAAAGTTGTTTCTTTTTTAAAGCGTTTTAAAATATATGTTGACTTTGAGCATTTTTCATAATTATTTGAAACACGATATTTGCACAAATTTTTCTCTATATAGATTCTAAAACAAGTGGTAATAATAAAACATTTTTTAAAAAAATGTTTTTTTTATAAATATTAAAGTTGTTTACAAAAATTCTAATAATTTGAAGGTAAATTTTTTTTTCAAAATTTTCCAGCAATGCTGTAAGTAGGGTGCTGGACAGAATCAATTTTAAATTTTACAAATATTAATTTTGTATGAATATGTATTAAAACATTTTGTTTTTGTAATAAAATTTTTATCATAAAAGTTAAAGATTAAATTTTTTTTTTATTTTATTTTAAATTATTGACTTTGAAATTTTTTTAAAAATAGATGGAATAAGACATTTGAAAACAAATATTACTAATCAATTGCTATATGCAGTGTTTATCAGTAGAGATATTATTATTTTTGGTAAATCATAATGTTGTAATAAAATTTTATGAAAATATTTTTTTTAAGTAAAATTCAAATTTTTTGTTTGACTTTGAAAATTTATTTAAAAATAAAGGAATTGAAATAATTGAAAATAAATTTTACTAAATTATTGCTGAGTCTATTGTGTATTTTTGGTTATTTTTTTTATTTGTTATAAAACAAAAATTATTGCCAAAAACTTGAAAGAAATTAAGCTTAAATTTGTAAAATTTCTTTTAAAATTATAGCATTTTCAAGCATTGTTATAGCACGTTTACTAGATCGAAGCCATTTTGAAATTCACTTTTAATTATTTTTTAGTCTTTTACTTTATCATTAATTTTTGGGACTTATTCTCAATCTCATCTCAACGATAACCAGAGATTGAGCAAATGGGGCTATAAACTTTAAATTAAAATAAAATGTTGGCAATATTAAATTAATTATAAATAAATTTCTTTAAATTACATACCTTATTTTACCGTTTTTTAAATGTTTTTCGTTTTGTTTTAAAAATATTCACTTAATATTCACTTTATTTTCAAGATTTTTTATTTTTTTTTAACAAAGATTTTAACTGAAATGTAGTTAGGTATAAAAAATATTATAATTAACGAAAGTTAAGAAATACGCGGACAATAAACCGTTGACAACGTATAAATAAATAAAACGAACTTAACTTCTCGCCACAAGCACCAATTGGCAACTGAAAAAACATAACAGTTTGTTTTTTGCTTAAAAAATCAAACAACAAACAGAGTGGGGGCTTCATACACTACAGCAGCAACAACGACAACAACAACTACCACTACACAGCGACAATAACAAAAACAGCAGAGAATATAACTGGAGTGCAGTTAACATGCAAAACAAAACAAAAACAAAACGAAAAAATAACTGGAAAACACAGGCCAAAAAACGAAAGAGCCCCAAAAACAAACAATGTAACTTGAGAAAAAACAAAACAAAAATACAAAAGCCAAAGCAGAGAAAAAAGAGAGTGAATGTTATTAGCAGAGATGGGTAAATGTATTTTAAACATTTTTTTAACGAATAATTAAAAGTAATTTAAGGAAAACAAAAATTAATGCATTTTATTGCACAAAAACAAAGTTGTTACAATAAAATAAATAATTTTTTAATAAAAATATTAAATTTACAGGGTTAGATATTAAGGCAATCTTAAAAAAAATATTAATTATTAAATATTTCCCAAACTATTGGTTTAAGAGAAAAATAATGTAAAGAAATATTATAGAGGAGAATGTTAGCTTTCAAAATTTACCAGCTTTATGACCGTAATTTCAACAAATAGATATATATTTACCTGTTAAGTTTACTTTTAAAATTTAACAGAAAATTAAATTTAATTTTTATTTTTAATTTTTGATTTGACAATTTTTGCTAATAACTTTTGTATTAATAAAAGAAAAAATGTAAAAAAAAATTCAACATTACACAATACCCTCAGCTAACATTTAGAGAAATAATTTTTCAATTCTTTTAATCCCTTTAATTTTAAACAATTTTCAAAGTCGATTAATTATACTAAATTTTACAAAAAAATGGAATTAATTCTTTACTGCTTTTATCAAAATTTTATTATTAAAACTAAGCATTTAGTTATATAATTTGAAAGAAAACACTTTAAATATTATTAATACTCAAGTTTTAAATGGATTTAATAAAGCTCTCTACCTACAGCATGGCTTGAAAATGGTAAATTTAAAAAAAAAATTAATAATTTTGAGCTCGAAAATTTTTGCCAATAACTTTTGTAATCATAGAAGAAAACTTGTTTTAAAAATACTCTGTAATAGACAATAACTGCAGTAAACGTATAGTGTAATTTGTTTTCAATTATCTTAAGCCATTTTTTAAAAAAAATTCTCTAAACCAATATTTTAAAGTGAAATATAGAAAATTTTACTTAATTCTAAATTTGTTTTTAATTTCCTCTGTGATGTAATAAAACAAGTCGAGCTTCTTTACTTTCTATTACGTCAAATAACCTAATTAAAATACCTACATAAATATTTAACTTTGTTTTATTTATTGTTTTAAATATTCCCCTCAAAAAAAAGTACCTTGACAATAATATAACGTGATTTTTACTCTTCCCCTCTCATCATTTTTTCCCACAAACAAATTTCTTTTTATTAGTCACTCTCCCTTTTCTTGTTTTTATTTTCAAACTCAAGTCTCTCTTTTTTTGTCTTACAAAAGCGCCAAAATGTTTTTACCTGCAAAAACAAATTTATTATGTCACGCGAATAACGGAACAAAACAAATAAGCAGTGATAAATACCAAGGTTGCCAATTTAGCCATTTTCCGGCTAGATCTAGCGATTTTATTTTCATTTAGCCATAAAAAAATGGCTAGATTTAATCTAGCCGGAAGATCTAGCCATTTTATTTTGTCCTAGCCTTTTTTATTTTATACTTTTCTTGAACATTTTTGTAATTTTTTAAAAATAATAAAGTATTTTTTATCAAATGACAAAGAAACTGTATTTTTAAACAAATTCGTCTGTTGATGATTTGATGAGAATATTATTGGTTTTATGAAAACAGTCTTCTAAATAGTTTCAAAAAGGAAAATTTATCAAAAAGGAAAAAAAAATATTGATATTACAATCTTTAAGTCTGCTAAACCCCATTAACACGAAGTCGGTAAAATTTTTTTTGAAAACTGTCAGTATAACTATTAGTTAACACATAATCAGACTTCGTGGTGATGGGGGGCAATAAATGTAATATTTTTGAATTTGTATTCAGTTATTTTTGGGTTTTAGCCATTTCTAGCCATTTTTAATTCAAAATATAGCCATTTTCTGAGCTGAAGAATTGGCAACCTTGATAAATACATTGAAATGTAAGAGAGCGTGTGCAAGTGAGCTCTCCCCTGTTAAGTTGGAGCATGTTAAAGAAAACGTGCTCATGTTTAATTGTTTTTGTTGCTGCAGCAGATTCTATGTTTTTGTAAACAACAGAGCTCTGTTAAGTTTTTATTATTTTGGGGGGGGGGGGTCTGCAGAATAATAAAGAAAAAAGAGAGTTGTGTACAGAGCGAGAAATTTATTAAAAGGGAGAAGCAACAAGTGTTTTTTTATGGTAGGGAAATTGCTCTTAAAATGTAATTATATGGTGATATATTGTAAATTGTTTTAAACAAGTAATTTAATAAAGATAATAATGATTTATTTAAGAATTTTGTTTTTATTTAATAATAAACAGTTAGAATTTGTTAAACCTAAATATTGTTAGGTTTTTATCTGTAAGAAAACTGTTTTACAAAGACTGTTTTCTATAAGAAAACTGTCTTACAAAGACTGTTTTCTATAAGAAAACTGTCTTACAAAGACTGTTTTCTATAAGAAAACTGTCTTACAAAGACTGTTTTCTATAAGAAAACTGTCTTACAAAGACTGTTTTCTATAAGAAAACTGTCTTACAAAGACTGTTTTCTATAAGAAACTGAACTAGAACTGAACTAGAACTGAACTAGAACTGAACTAGAACTGAACTAGAACTGAACTAGAACTGAACTAGAACTGAACTAAAACTGAACTAGAACTAGAACTGAACTAGAACTGAACTAGAACTGAACTAGAACTGAACTAGAACTGAACTAGAACTGAACTAGAACTGAACTAGAACTGAACTAGAACTGAACTAGAACTGAACTAGAACTGAACTAGAACTGAACTAGAACTGAACTAGAACTGAACTAGAACTGAACTAGAACTGAACTAGAACTGAACTAGAACTGAACTAGAACTGAACTAGAACTGAACTAGAACTGAACTAGAACTGAACTAGAACTGAACTAGAACTGAACTAGAACTGAACTAGAACTGAACTAGAACTGAACTAGAACTGAACTAGAACTGAACTAGAACTGAACTAGAACTGAACTAGAACTGAACTAGAACTGAACTAGAACTGAACTAGAACTGAACTAGAACTGAACTAGAACTGAACTAGAACTGAACTAGAACTGAACTAGAACTGAACTAGAACTGAACTAGAACTGAACTAGAACTGAACTAGAACTGAACTAGAACTGAACTAGAACTGAACTAGAACTGAACTAGAACTGAACTAGAACTGAACTAGAACTGAACTAGAACTGAACTAGAACTGAACTAGAACTGAACTAGAACTAGAACTGAACTAGAACTAGAACTGAACTAGAACTGAACTAGAACTGAACTAGAACTGAACTAGAACTAGAACTGAACTAGAACTGAACTAGAACTGAACTAGAACTGAACTAGAACTGAACTAGAACTGAACTAGAACTGAACTAGAACTGAACTAGAACTGAACTAGAACTGAACTAGAACTGAACTAGAACTGAACTAGAACTGAACTAGAACTGAACTAGAACTGAACTAGAACTGAACTAGAACTGAACTAGAACTGAACTAGAACTGAACTAGAACTGAACTAGAACTGAACTAGAACTGAACTAGAACTGAACTAGAACTGAACTAGAACTGAACTAGAACTGAACTAGAACTGAACTAGAACTGAACTAGAACTGAACTAGAACTGAACTAGAACTGAACTAGAACTGAACTAGAACTGAACTAGAACTGAACTAGAACTGAACTAGAACTGAACTAGAACTGAACTAGAACTGAACTAGAACTGAACTAGAACTGAACTAGAACTGAACTAGAACTGAACTAGAACTGAACTAGAACTGAACTAGAACTGAACTAGAACTGAACTAGAACTGAACTAGAACTGAACTAGAACTGAACTAGAACTGAACTAGAACTAGAACTGAACTAGAACTGAACTAGAACTGAACTAGAACTGAACTAGAACTGAACTAGAACTGAACTAGAACTGAACTAGAACTGAACTAGAACTGAACTAGAACTGAACTAGAACTGAACTAGAACTGAACTAGAACTGAACTAGAACTTGAACTAGAACAGATTAAATACTTTTTGATTAAAACTTATTTCGCTTTAACTTAAATCTTTATTTCGCTTTAACTTAAAGCCTTTTGTTTTTAAACATAAAAGGAAATTTGTTAAAATCCCTTAGGCCCTCAACTCCCCCATTTCCCTTAAAACATAACATGACATTAACAAAAACATTTTCTTTAATATTTAATATCACCTAAAACAATTTACCAACACAATAGAACAGTTTCATAGATATTGTTACAGGAGACTATTTAAGAAAACTACTTACACGTTACCATAAGTAGCAGCACAAGTGTTTAACGTCTAGAAAATCTTACCTGCAAAGATAGAAAAAAAGAAAATAGAGAATGAGAAAAAAACATTGTAGTAATAACATCATTAGCAAGAGATTTTTTTCTAAAAAAAAAGAATGTCAAAACATAAAAAAATGTTGACATTAATAAACTTTTGTGACCCCCTTGTCTGTGGAAGCAGACAAAATCTACTTAACACCGCTAGATTGTTGTGACAATAAATGTCATATAAAAAAAATGTTTCACAAAAAAATAAGAAAATTGTTTACATCATGTCAACAAATTTTACACTTAATACACGATTATTTTTTGCTACTTACATAAGAAAATATAAAATTATAAATCATGCAAAAATAAAAAAGAAAAATGTTTAAGGGGTCATATAATATTAGTGGTCAAACACTCAGAGAATTTAGCTACAAAATGGTAAAAATATAAAATAAATTTAATAAATTTTATTTATTCTGGTAAATTAAGTTGTAATAAAATAATAAATAAAAAATAATTTTCGGTTTTTTGAATTTTATAAATTTTATTGCATTTTTTTCTTAAATAAAATTTTTAAATTTTCCAAAATTTTAAAATAAATTTTTTAAAAATATATATTAAAAAAATTAAATAAATTTTTATAATTTTTGGTAGTTTATGCTGTTTAAAATTAGATAAAATTAAAAAAAAATTCAGTTTTAATACTAAAATTAATTTTTTACAACTTTTGAAATGTAACTATTAATTACACAGTGCAACAGTGAAAAAAACACACGATCATGACTATATAGGTTCGACTCTACTACCAAAGGGTAGTAAAACCCTATACTCAGTTTGTCCATTTTGGTGACCGATTTTTTTTTATGGGCCCCCAAAGTTTCTGAAAATCAGTGGGGCCTCTAAAAAAGGTGTCATCAGTTTTTGGTTAACAGCTAATTCAGACTTTGTGATACGGCTTAACTTTATATGGCAATAATATACCTAAGAGTCCGCCAAATAAATTTTGTTAAAATTTGTTTCCAAAAAATAGCTTTTTCGTGCACTTTTGTTGAAAAAATATAGTAAGAAAATTTTTTTTTTTTACTTTTTTTAGAATAACTTCCAGGGTCTCCTAATTTTTCACTAACAATATTTAGTAAAGTTGTAGCTACGGTAAAGCTGAACAACTCTTGAGAACATATCAATGCATTCTGAACGTATCTAGTCACTCTAAATAGCACATAAAAATCACTTTGTACCTTAACAATTTTCGTTTTTACTATTTTTTGACGTTAAAATAGTATGATCAAGTCCACACTTCTATGTTGTGCTGTATTATTTACTCGGCTGAGGTGTTCGGAATGGGGATCAGTGAGTGGAACCTCAATGTCACACATTTAAAAAAAAATCGCCAAAAAGCGATTTATGATCCGAATGAGCTGAAATTTAAAAAATAGATATTCCTTGAGAAGGTCTACAAAAATATGCTTTTATCTGTAGGTTATCTCTTTTAGTTCAAGAGATATTTAGGATTAATTTTTTTTTAAATTTTGATCGATCTTTATTTTGTATTTTATATATGATGGGCCTACGAAAGGTCGAAATTTGTTTTTTATATATGACGTATATTTGCGATAAAATTCTAAAGAAAATAAAACAAATCTGATAACAATTATTTCGTCCCTGTAAAAAGTTACACGCATCCAAAGTTGAAGCATCTTTTTATATATTTCAGCTTTGTATGCATGTGTTTTTTAAGTCTTTTCCCAAAAAAGTGCCCATATTTTTACTTTTATAAAAAACTAATTTTCTTCGTGGCTATATACACTTTTCTATGATTTGGAAAGATAACTTAATGCAAAAACGTATAAAGTAATACTTGACTAACTTAAGCGGACATTGTAGCCCCCAGCCCAATCCAAACTTGGCCAATTTTGAAACAAAATTTTAGGTTTGAGTAAAAAATTCTAAAAACGCAATGCACCGATCCTCAAAAACTCATCATATTTGTATAGCCCTATATATTGTTTATACACATACGAAACGTTTTTACTATCATACTGTAAATAACGTCAAGTGGGCTGTTTTCTAAAAAAAACTCAGTTTTTGGAACACATTTTCCCCGTTTTAGGAATTTTGCTGTTTGAAAACAAAGAATGGCAACATTAGTGATGCTATTGACTTAAGAACATTTAGATCTATATTATTTCCAAATTTTATTGTGATGTCTGTAACTTGTAACAAATTTTACATTAATTCAAAGTTTTTATTTTTCTTGATGGAAAATCACCATTTTATAATATTGTTAGTTTTTATGGTAAAATACGTCCGAAAAAACACAAAATTAATCCATTTCACTAAAATGTCAATCTCCAAGTCATAAGGTCTCCACCGATATCAAAAACTTATATAAAAAGCTTATATTTACTCTTCAGAAGCTCCACAAACCTTGCCCACTTTCAAAAATTTTAAAGTTTTTTCATATCTTGCATCAAGCCGGTCTTGCATGATCAAGATTGGATAAAGTGATGCGCCCGGATCATACCGATAATGATTTGCCCATTCTTCGTTATTCCAGTACAATAGAGAAGTATACACTCTAACATACATTTTTAACAAAAAATTATTGTTTTAGAATCAAAAAATAGTAAAAAACTAAAAATTTTAAGCTATAAAGTGATTTCTGACAGCTATTTAGAATGCCTAGGTATGTTCGGATTGCATTGATATGTTCACAAGAGTTATTCAAATTTACCGTAGCTACAACTTTGCAAGATATTGTTATTGAAAAATTAGGAGTCCCTGGAAGTTATTCTAAAAAAAGTAAAAAAAAAAATGTTCTTCCTATATTTTTTCAACAAAAGTGCTCGTAAAAGCTATTTTTTGGAAACAAATTTTAACAAAATTTATTTTGCGGAATCATAGCTATATTATTGCCATATAAAGTTAAGCCGTATCACAAAGTCTGAATTAGCTGCTAACCAAAAACTGATGACACCTTTTTTAGAGGCCCCACTGTTTTTCAGAAACTTTGGGGGCCCATAAAAAAAAATCGGTCACCAAAATGGGAAAACTGAGTATAGGGTTTTACTACCCTTTGGTAGTAGAGTCGAACCTATACTGTCATGTTCTTGTGTTTTTCCAAAAGTCTCCATTTGTTGCATAGTGTTATTATTCAAAATTGCAATATTTTGCGATAAATTTAAAAAAATATATATTGATAAATTTTCAAAATTCTTTCAATTTCAGAAAGTGTAAACTGTTTACTATCAAATAGGACAATAATATTTAAAACTTTATTGCTAGGTTTCATTTTTGGCAACTTTAAGAAAACTGATATTTAAATTACTTGTTCTACCTTCTTCATAATTAAATATTAAATTAATTAAATTATTATGAATCAACTGTTTGAGTAATTTTATTTTTTCCTCGAGTGTCGAGTGTTTTACCGGCAAAAAATCACCGCGTTTTCTATTATGAAAATGTTAACAATGTATCAAAATGAAAAAAAGTGCACAAGAAAAAATGTCATGTTTTTTTCCAAGTTCCTTCTTGATTGTGTGTTGATTTTAGCCATGAAAAATTACTAAGTACTGCAACACAAAAAGGAAAAGTGCAAACAAGTGGAAATGTCCAAGAGGTAGATGTGTATGAAAAAAACAGGAAGCAGGCTAAAGAGAAGAACCTAATAGGAATATTAAATGTAAGAAAAGCACAGAAATGGAAACTAGTAAAATTTTATAAAGAACTTGAACCTGAAATAGAACCTGAACTAGAACTGAACTAGAACTGAACTAGAACTGAACTAGAACTGAACTAGAACTGAACTAGAACTAGAACTGAACTAGAACTGAACTAGAACTGAACTAGAACTGAACTAGAACTGAACTAGAACTGAACTAGAACTGAACTAGAACTGAACTAGAACTGAACTAGAACTGAACTAGAACTGAACTAGAACTGAACTAGAACTGAACTAGAACTGAACTAGAACTGAACTAGAACTGAACTAGAACTGAACTAGAACTGAACTAGAACTGAACTAGAACTGAACTAGAACTGAACTAGAACTGAACTAGAACTGAACTAGAACTGAACTAGAACTGAACTAGAACTGAACTAGAACTGAACTAGAACTGAACTAGAACTGAACTAGAACTGAACTAGAACTGAACTAGAACTGAACTAGAACTGAACTAGAACTGAACTAGAACTGAACTAGAACTGAACTAGAACTGAACTTAAACTGAACTAGAACTGAACTAGAACTGAACTAGAACTGAACTAGAACTGAACTAGAACTGAACTAGAACTGAACTAGAACTGAACTAGAACTGAACTAGAACTGAACTAGAACTGAACTAGAACTGAACTAGAACTGAACTAGAACTGAACTAGAACTGAACTAGAACTGAACTAGAACTGAACTAGAACTGAACTAGAACTGAACTTAAACTGAACTAGAACTGAACTAGAACTGAACTAGAACTGAACTAGAACTGAACTAGAACTGAACTAGAACTGAACTAGAACTGAACTTAAACTGAACTAGAACTGAACTAGAACTGAACTAGAACTGAACTAGAACTGAACTAGAACTGAACTAGAACTGAACTAGAACTGAACTAGAACTGAACTAGAACTGAACTAGAACTGAACTAGAACTGAACTAGAACTGAACTAGAACTGAACAAGAACTGAACTAGAACTGAACTAGAACTGAACTAGAACTGAACTAGAACTGAACTAGAACTGAACTAGAACTGAACTAGAACTGAACTTAAACTGAACTAGAACTGAACTAGAACTGAACTAGAACTGAACTAGAACTGAACTAGAACTGAACTAGAACTGAACTAGAACTGAACTAGAACTGAACTAGAACTGAACTAGAACTGAACTAGAACTGAACTAGAACTGAACTAGAACTGAACTAGAACTGAACTGAACTAGAACTGAACTAGAACTGAACTAGAACTGAACTAGACCTGAACTAGAACTGAACTAGAACTGAACTAGAACTGAACTAGAACTGAACTAGAACTGAACTAGAACTGAACTAGAACTGAACTAGAACTGAACTAGAACTGAACTAGAACTGAACTAGAACTGAACTAGAACTGAACTAGAACTGAACTAGAACTGAACTAGAACTGAACTAGAACAGAACTAGAACAGAACTAGAACAGAACTAGAACAGAACTAGAACAGAACTAGAACAGAACTAGAACAGAACTAGAACAGAACTAGAACAGAACTAGAACAGAACTAGAACAGAACTAGAACAGAACTAGAACAGAACTAGAACAGAACTAGAACAGAACTAGAACAGAACTAGAACAGAACTAGAACAGAACTAGAACAGAACTAGAACAGAACTAGAACAGAACTAGAACAGAACTAGAACAGAACTAGAACAGAACTAGAACAGAACTAGAACAGAACTAGAACAGAACTAGAACAGAACTAGAACAGAACTAGAACAGAACTAGAACAGAACTAGAACAGAACTAGAACAGAACTAGAACAGAACTAGAACAGAACTAGAACAGAACTAGAACAGAACTAGAACAGAACTAGAACAGAACTAGAACAGAACTAGAACAGAACTAGAACAGAACTAGAACAGAACTAGAACAGAACTAGAACAGAACTAGAACAGAACTAGAACAGAACTAGAACAGAACTAGAACAGAACTAGAACAAAACTTGAAACAGAACTAGAACAGAACTAGAACAGAACTAGAACAGAACTAGAACAGAACTAGAACAAAACTTGAAACAGAACTAGAACAGAACTAGAACAGAACTAGAACAGAACTAGAACAGAACTAGAACAGAACTAAGGAGTGAGATCGACAAATTCTTAACATACATATATGTTTATAAAAAAGAAACCACTAAACTTACAGCTTTAATTTTTTTTTTATTTGATTGAAATTATTATTACAATTTACAAAAAAAATTATTTTTATAGTTTTAATCACTAGTGATGAAATTTTGAACCTTTTTCGGAAACCCTTCCATTAACGTTTTTATAGTGCTTTCTGTCACTTTGCTCGAACATGTAGTCCATCTCCGTTTAAAATCTACCACACTTTTGGACACCTTTTTTGTACTCTTCAATTCTCTTTTAACAAGAGCCCAATATCTCTCCACTGGCCTTAGCTCCGGGCAGTTTGGAGGATTTGCCTCTCTTGGTACAAATACCACATTATTGTTCTTGTACCACTCAAGGGCTTGTTTGCCATAGTGACAGGATGCCAAGTCAGGCCAAAAATAAGTGGACACATTATGAAGTCTTATGAATGGAAGCAGCCTTTTTTGTAAACATTCCTTGATGTAAATTTCGGTATTTATAGAGCCCGTTGTAACAAATGAGTGGCTTCTTTTGCCGCAACTGCATATTGCTTGCCATACCAAGAACTTTCTGGGAAATTTTGTCTGCTTTTGGGTCCTAAACTTTTCTTCAACATTCCCTCGAGCATCAGCAACATAAAATTTTTGACCTGGAAGTTGCGAAAAATCTGCCAGAACTACGTTTCGTCATCCATTATGCAGCAAGAATATTTTTTTATAAAACTTGACTTCAATTTCCGTGCTCTGTTTTTGGCCTCTAAATTTTTAGTAGCGTTCCTGTCAGGAACTTTTTGAGCCTTGTATGTTTTTAAACCTGCATTAGCTTTAACTTTTCGTACCAAATAGTCCGAGCACTGAGCTAACCGGGCTGCTTTCCTACCGGATGTGTTGGGAGCTCTTTTGAAAATGCGTTCTATTTTTTTGGCTTTAGAAACATCATGTGGACCATTCCTTCTACCTGAACCAGGTTTTCTATCAACTGACAAGTTCTCCCGGTACTGTTTAATAACATTGGAAACAGTTTGACGGCAGACCTTTGTATGCTTGGCCAACTTTTTGTAAGACCAAGTTGGGTTTTGTTGAAAATATTTAATAATTTCAGTACGCACTTTTTTCTGGTCACTCATTTTAATCAGATTAACAAAAAAATTAATATAATTGACATTACACATAATAACTGACATGTTTTTCAAAGGTAACTTGATCAAAAAAAAATTCAAATAATACTTGGGTTAAAAAATGTAATGAAAAACGTGTGTTAAGAATTTTTCGATCTCACTCCTTAGAACAGAACTAGAACAGAACTAGAACAGAACTAGAACAGAACTAGAACAGAACTAGAACAGAACTAGAACAGAACTAGAACAGAACTAGAACAGAACTAGAACAGAACTAGAACAGAACTAGAACAGAACTAGAACAGAACTAGAACAGAACTAGAACAGAACTAGAACAGAACTAGAACTGAACTAGAACAGAACTAGAACAGAACTAGAACAGAACTAGAACAGAACTAGAACAGAACTAGAACAGAACTAGAACAGAACTAGAACAGAACTAGAACAGAACTAGAACAGAACTAGAACAGAACTAGAACAGAACTAGAACAGAACTAGAACAGAACTAGAACAGAACTAGAACAGAACTAGAACAGAACTAGAACAGAACTAGAACAGAACTAGAACAGAACTAGAACTAGAACAGAACTAGAACAGAACTAGAACAGAACTAGAACAGAACTAGAACAGAACTAGAACAGAACTAGAACAGAACTAGAACAGAACTAGAACAGAACTAGAACAGAACTAGAACAGAACTAGAACAGAACTAGAACAGAACTAGAACAGAACTAGAACAGAACTAGAACAGAACTAGAACAGAACTAGAACAGAACTAGAACAGAACTAGAACAGAACTAGAACAGAACTAGAACAGAACTAGAACAGAACTAGAACAGAACTAGAACATAACTAGAACAGAACTAGAACAGAACTAGAACAGAACTAGAACAGAACTAGAACAGAACTAGAACAGAACTAGAACAGAACTAGAACAGAACTGAAGTAGTTCCAAACTAAACTAAGACTATAAAGATTTACATTTCAAAATGTCCCAGCAATGTCTTGCCATTCATTATTGGTATCATGAGTAGCAGGCTATTTTCTTAATATTATTCAGGTTTAAACAAATCTGTGCCTGCTATGTAAATCTGTATTAAAATTTCATATAATTTTCTGTGGTTTTTTTCTTGATTTCGTTTGGAAGCAATTTTCCTTCGTTTTTCTTTTATTTGTTGCTGACAATAGGGCTGTTAAAGATGAAAGTAAAAACTAAAAAAATAAGAAAACTAATCAACATATTTTAGGATTTCGTTGGGGTTTTTGTTTTGTTACCTTTATGCTGGGACTTGTATCATTGTCATCATCATCGAGGCTGGCTGCAGCAAAAACATCAACTTTACGATAATGTTGCTGGTGATGTAAGGCTTGATGCTGATGATATTGCTGCTGCTGCTGCTGTTGCTGCTGGTGGTGATTATGATAATGCTGTTGTGACTTTAATGCTGATGAAGCTTTTGGTAAAATTAGAGAATCTTCGTTGTTGTGTTGTTGTTGATGATGATGATGCTGCTGCTGTGGATATTGATGTTGCAAGTTATTGTGATGATGGGCAGCTGAGGAAGGCGTTGGAAGTTGTTGCTGCTGCTGTTGCAGCTGTGGCTGTGCTTTTGGTTGCTGGTGATGAAGATGACAGTGGTTGCTTGTGTGATGCTGATTGGTATATTGCTGTAGATTTTTCACTCTCCCCTCACATTGACAGCAGCTTTTATTTATTAGTGTTGAGGCTGATGTGGTCGCTGAAGCAGTGGTTTTGTTTGGCGTTTGGCCACTTTGAAATCTTTTGCTGTCACTGAGTATTGGCTGGGGTGGGGGAGAGGGTATGTCGGGTGGTGTTATGAATGTTTTGCCAATGATGAAATCAGATTCAACATCCTCGATAAGACAGGTATTACGTCCATTAGCAATATTAGAATCAAGACGTTTAGAACAATAATTTGATTGTATCTGCTGCTGAGGATGGTGTATATGTGGTTGCTGTTCATGATGTCGATGATGTTTTAAGTCATCAATTTTCCCATTCAAATTTGTGGTTATTGTTGTTGCAGGAGGTTTAGTTTGTGGCAACCATGTACCAATGTTTTGATATTGCTGCTGCTGCTGCTGCTGTTGAGATTGTGTTGAATATTCTGGCCCCATTTGTGGCTGTTGTTGATGGTAGTGATGCTGTTGCTGCTGTTCCTGTAGTTGTAGCTGTTTTTGATAATGCAACTGCTGCTGTTGCTGCTGTTTACCTACAACTCCTTTGTGTAGATTACAATGTTGTTGTCCTAAAACAACTAGCTGTTCTTGATGTTGCTGCTGCTGCTGATTATTATAATGTTGATGTATGTGCTGATGTGTGGCAGGATAATACTGTTTAGTTCCAAATCCATGCATACATGTATTTTTCAGTTTTTATTTTGTTGGTTTATGGGTTTATTTTTTCCATATAATCAAGTTTAGTTTCCATCCATTATAAAAGCCGCATTTTTAGGCCATTACAGACAACAACAGAAAAAAAAACATTTGTTGAGAGAAATAAGAAAGACAGACACAAACACATTTGAAATTATTTTCCTTTTTTTTTAGTAAAAAAAAAAGAAAAAATCAACTCGTATTATGTTGAAAGCAAAAAAACGGAAAAGGTACATACTACAATAAAAAAAACTTAAATCGAAAACTTCATCAAATGTGTATTTAATGTGTGTAAAGGAAACAAAAACCAACATCATGACAAAAACAAAAAAAAAATGAAAATCACACAAATAAACAAATTAGGATTTCAAGATAAACACAACAAAATTGAATTGTTTTAAAATAAAAAAACAAAATTGAATGGAAACGGTAGTAGTAAGTAGAGGGATTGAGAGCAAAAATATTATTTGTAAAAAAAACATAACTAAGAGGATTAAATTTCATGTCAAAAAGGGTTAATAAAGAACAAAAGTCTTTCAACTCAAAGGATTTTTTAAAACAAGAATAATTAAAACTAAAGCTTTTTTTTCAAACATTTGTTCTACTGTGCAACATTAGTTCTTGTTCTGTTCTAGTTCTGTTCTAGTTCAGTTCTAGTTCAGTTCTAGTTCAGTTCTAGTTCAGTTCTAGTTCAGTTCTAGTTCAGTTCTAGTTCAGTTCTAGTTCAGTTCTAGTTCAGTTCTAGTTCAGTTCTAGTTCAGTTCTAGTTCAGTTCTAGTTCAGTTCTAGTTCAGTTCTAGTTCAGTTCTAGTTCAGTTCTAGTTCAGTTCTAGTTCAGTTCTAGTTCAGTTCTAGTTCAGTTCTAGTTCAGTTCTAGTTCAGTTCTAGTTCAGTTCTAGTTCAGTTCTAGTTCAGTTCTAGTTCAGTTCTAGTTCAGTTCTAGTTCAGTTCTAGTTCAGTTCTAGTTCAGTTCTAGTTCAGTTCTAGTTCAGTTCTAGTTCAGTTCTAGTTCAGTTCTAGTTCAGTTCTAGTTCAGTTCTAGTTCAGTTCTAGTTCAGTTCTAGTTCAGTTCTAGTTCAGTTCTAGTTCAGTTCTAGTTCAGTTCTAGTTCAGTTCTAGTTCAGTTCTAGTTCAGTTCTAGTTCAGTTCTAGTTCAGTTCTAGTTCAGTTCTAGTTCAGTTCTAGTTCAGTTCTAGTTCAGTTCTAGTTCAGTTCTAGTTCAGTTCTAGTTCAGTTCTAGTTCAGTTCTAGTTCAGTTCTAGTTCAGTTCTAGTTCAGTTCTAGTTCAGTTCTAGTTCAGTTCTAGTTCAGTTCTAGTTCAGTTCTAGTTCAGTTCTAGTTCAGTTCTAGTTCAGTTCTAGTTCAGTTCTAGTTCAGTTCTAGTTCAGTTCTAGTTCAGTTCTAGTTCAGTTCTAGTTCAGTTCTAGTTCAGTTCTAGTTCAGTTCTAGTTCAGTTCTAGTTCAGTTCTAGTTCAGTTCTAGTTCAGTTCTAGTTCAGTTCTAGTTCAGTTCTAGTTCAGTTCTAGTTCAGTTCTAGTTCAGTTCTAGTTCAGTTCTAGAAGAAGATCTACGATTGAAGCTAAACATGGAGTTCGATTGAACCTAACTTGGGGTTCGATTGAACCTAATTCGACCTAATTTGGAGTTCGATTGAACCTAATTTGGAGTTCGATTGAACCTAATTTGGAGTTCGATTGAATCTAACTTGGAGTTCGATCGAACCTAACTTGGAGTACAAGAAGATCTACGATTGAGTCTAAACTTGGAGTACAAAAAGATCTACAATTGAAGCTAATCTTGGAGTACAGGAAGATCTACGATTGAAGCTAAACTTTACTCTAACACTTACTCTAGACTAACACTATTCTAACTGTATTTTAGCTTTAATCTAATTCTACTTTAAGTCTATTCTACTCTTTCTTTAATTTAATTTATCTCTACTGTAATTTTAATCCGACTGTACTCTAACTCTACTCTAAGTCTCCTAAAACTCTACTTTATTTCTACCCTAACTCTGCTGAAAATCTTGGTTAACTTCACTCTAAATTAAATTACATTTCAACTTCATTATAAAATCCCCTTTTCTCATACAATTGCTGAAAATTACAGCAATTTTCAGTATTTCTTCAGCGAGAAAAGAAACCTTGACAAAAACTAACTCCAAAAAAAATGCATATGGAATCTAACAAAAACTTCATAATTTCATTTATAAAAAAAAGAAAAAATAAAAAAAAACTAACACATGTAACCAAATCCTGCCCGACTTCATTTTCATCGTATTTATCAGTTTTGAAGCTTATTGCCCAAGAAAAGAAAAAAGATTTTGCAAACAAAATTATGCTTTAAATTTCTTTTTGGTTGTCTTCTTTCTGTTATTTTTATTACATCTTATCTTTAAACAAAGTAGGTTTTCTGGTTTATATTGTAGTATGTTGTAGGATGTATGAAAATCAGTTGAATGTTTTCAACAGAATATTTTCCTTATACATATTATTATTATTTAAATTTTTTTTCTTGGTCTTTTGCCAAGTAGGGTAAAGATTTTCATTTATATGCGAGTATGTAAGAGTATTTTATTTTTTTTTAGTTTTTTTAAGTTTCTTGAACACATACACGAGAAAAACTACTCACAGACAACATCAATATCTACATGTAAACTAAATTTGTTTGTTGGAAATATCCTTGCTTGCATGCAGGCAGTCAGACAACCAAAATAACTAACTAGTGATTTCAAATATCTTAAAAGGAAATTTACTCTCTACACAAATACTCATGCAAAAACATGTTTATACTTAGAAATCTGTGTTAGTTTTTACATGTTTTTTAAATGTATGTGTGTGTAATCCTGTTATGTACAGACACATCCGAACAAAAGTTTAAGTCATGATTACAGTCGTCATACTCATCAACATCGTCATCATTTTGTTTTCATACAAGGATGTTGTGTATGTATATAAGGGTGGCCCTAATTTTGCACCTTTTCGGTGCTCCTAAGGTCTAAAAATGTTCCCTAACTCTACCCTAACTCTTCTCCCCTCGCACTCTTTTGGTGCTCCTAAGGTATAAAATTGTTTTCTAACTCTACTATAAATCTTCTCCACTCTCACTTTAATATAATCGTCTCTACTCAAATCTAACTCTACCCCAACTCTACTCTAACTCTACTCTAACTCTACTCTAACTCTACTCTAACTCTACTCTAACTCTACTCTAACTCTACTCTAACTCTACTCTAACTCTACTCTAACTCTACTCTAACTCTACTCTAACTCTACTCTAACTCTACTCTAACTCTACTCTAACTCTACTCTAACTCTACTCTAACTCTACTCTAACTCTACTCTAACTCTACTCTAACTCTACTCTAACTCTACTCTAACTCTACTCTAACTCTACTCTAACTCTACTCTAACTCTACTCTAACTCTACTCTAACTCTACTCTAACTCTACTCTAACTCTACTCTAACTCTACTCTAACTCTACTCTAACTCTACTCTAACTCTACTCTAACTCTACTCTAACTCTACTCTAACTCTACTCTAACTCTACTCTAACTCTACTCTAACTCTACTCTAACTCTACTCTAACTCTACTCTAACTCTACTCTAACTCTACTCTAACTCTACTCTAACTCTACTCTAACTCTACTCTAACTCTACTCTAACTCTACTCTAACTCTACTCTAACTCTACTCTAACTCTACTCTAACTCTACTCTAACTCTACTCTAACTCTACTCTAACTCTACTCTAACTCTAACTCTACTCTAACTCTACTCTAACTCTACTCTAACTCTACTCTAACTCTACTCTAACTCTAACTCTACTCTAACTCTACTCTAACTCTACTCTAACTCTACTCTAACTCTACTCTAACTCTACTCTAACTCTACTCTAACTCTACTCTAACTCTACTCTAACTCTACTCTAACTCTACTCTAACTCTACTCTAACTCTACTCTAACTCTACTCTAACTCTACTCTAACTCTACTCTAACTCTACTCTAACTCTACTCTAACTCTACTCTAACTCTACTCTAACTCTACTCTAACTCTACTCTAACTCTACTCTAACTCTACTCTAACTCTACTCTAACTCTACTCTAACTCTACTCTACTCTAACTCTACTCTAACTCTACTCTAACTCTACTCTAACTCTACTCTAACTCTACTCTAACTCTACTCTAACTCTACTCTAACTCTAACTCTAACTCTACTCTAACTCTACTCTAACTCTACTCTAACTCTACTCTAACTCTACTCTAACTCTACTCTACTCTAACTCTACTCTAACTCTACTCTAACTCTACTCTAACTCTACTCTAACTCTACTCTAACTCTACTCTAACTCTACTCTAACTCTACTCTAACTCTACTCTAACTCTACTCTAACCCTAGCCAACAGTTCTTTTTGAATCCTCATTTAACATTTATTAAAATCCAAAACATTGCACAGTGGGTTTTTCAAAAAAAAAATGTAGTAATAAATCCGAATCTTCAAAACTACTGCTCGGATTACAAAATAATGTAAGAACGAATCGTAGACAAGGACATAGGCTTTACAAAAACCAAATTTGTGACCACCCTGTTAGAATACAAGCTGAGATACAGGGTGCCACAGACGACCACCTCTGGTTAGAAAAACTTTGTACAGCCTGGACTTAATTTGGTTTTTCACAAATATCTGCGGTAATGGTTGTGCAAATGTTGTGCTAAAAATTTACTCCTAATTCTAATAAATTCCAAAAATTAAAAAGTCCTTTGGAAATATCTCAAGCCTCTTAGTAGTGAAAAATAATCAAAGTCAAAATTTTGAAATTTGTTTGAAAAACAGGGAGCTTAATTATTTTTAATATTTCTTATAGATTTTTTAAAAAAATTTAAAAAATTTTAATATATTTGAAAAGAACTGGCTCTCAAAATTACTAATACCACATTTCTAAAGCGATATAAACATGCACCCTACTTAAGGCAGTGGTCGGAAATAGTGACGTTTTTTTAAAAATATCCAAGTTTATCATTAAATTAAAAAAAGTTTACATCTAGTTTTTTAAATTTTTTTTACATATTATAATAAACATATTTATTGCAATTAATTTGACATTTAATTGTTACCCTTCCGCCCTTAAACATCGTGAGAAGAGCAGTTTATCTAAAAATAGTCAAATTTTCAATAGCATTTTATTTAATTGCTTAAAAATTAAACTAAAATTTATTTTTTCAAAATAATTTTTTCTTTTTAGGATTAAAAACATAACAATCTAATTAAATTTCAAAAATCATAACAATAACTTCAACGAGCACTTTTTTATAAGCTTTTAAATCCAACAAAATAAATATGTTAAAAATACAAACTTGTCAACATTTTATTATTTTCCATGCGCCTAAAAGTATGCTAACAAAATACACTAATACGCTTTTGATATATTTGCATCGGGATATATACGTTTTGATCATTTTATTTACTAATTGAAGTGGATTATATAGACATATTATATATCAGTGGAAAGCTAAACAAGTGTATTTTTATATTTTATTGAAATTTAAGTTTTACTAGTTACGAAATAAAAAAGAAGACTGATTGAAAAACCTAAATTTTATTAATATATTTTTTTTTTTGAATTTGAAGATGATGTTGAACAATTTTAGAACTCGTTAACATCAAATCACCAAGAAGAGCAAAATGAGGATCACCCTAATATGTATGTGTCATTGTTTGAGAGTGTGTAAGTATTTCCGGAACAGCGTAATCTTGTTTGTTTGCATGTGAGTGTCTTTGTATGGGATTTTTTCTTAGTAACATGATCTTATGATTCTTGTTTGTTTGAGTTCAAATGTCAATTTATGACAAATAAGAGTTTTATTTAAATAAAAGACAAACAACAAATGTCAACATAAAATCAAACAAATTAAACTAAATAAATAAAGAACAATTAAAAAAGAAATTAAAAACAATTTGTTTTAGTTGACAAAATTTTGCTGGAAATTGTAATTAAAGTAAAATTTCTTTACATTATTTTCATTTTAAAAACTTACCTGTTCATTGTCAACATTTTTATTCAAATATGAGGTTAAACTGCGCGCCATGTTCTTGAGATGAGATGTTTAAATATTATTCACTATATATTTCTTTATAAAATCTGTTGCTAACTTTTAATTGCTTTCTTGGTTTAATGTTTTTTTTTTGTTTTTTGTTTTTATATATAAAAAATATTTTTCTATAATTTGTTAAGGGTTTGTTTTATAAACTGGATTTTGTGCGTTTGGTATTGCTATAAATAAATAGAATTATATTTTTAAGGCAAAGAAATTGATAAAAGATGTTAACTGCAAGGTTTGTGTGTTTTAGCAAAATGTAAGAAATAAATTAATCACTAAAATTCTAATTTTCAATGTTCGAAATTCTTATTTCTGCAAGAAAATCAAAAATATTGTATTTATTTGCTAAGTTCGAAAATTCGAATTTAATTTTGAAAATTCGAACTTAATTTCGAAATTGTAGTTTTTGCATTAAATTCAGCTATAACACTAACTTAATACAAATATGTGTCTTTTTTGAAATTTCGAAATTTTAAATTTTGCACCAAAATAAAAAAAACTTTAAATATTGAGTTTTTCCACTTTAACAAAATATTTCCTTTCAAAATTTCAAACTCGGCATCTTTAAATTCTGCTGCTGAATTGAAAATTTCCAATTTTTTTTTTTGGCTAATTTCGAAAATTCGAACATAATTTCGAAATTCAGATTTTTGCACCTAAATAATCTGCAATATCTTTTTATTTCAAAAATGTAAAAATTTTGAAATTTTGTCTTTAATTCGAAATTGAAAATTTTCAAAGAAAATTATAATTTTTTTTCATTTCTGATTAAAATTTTATATTTTTTTGCGAAGTTCGAAAATTCGTATTTAATTTCGAAAATTCGAACATAATTTCAAATTTCCAATTGTTACAACAAAATCCAAATTTTTTGCTAAATTAGAAAATTCGAACTTAATTTTGAAATTCAGATATTTGCACCAAAATAATCTTCAGTATATTTTTATTATAAAAATGTTGTAGTTAGTACCTACAGTGGTACTTTTCAAAAAGTACCAAAAAAGTACTTTTTGAAAATATGGAAAATTTTAACAAAAATAAGATTTATTTAAAATATTTATTAATTTCTTGCTTAAGATTTTTGTTGGTTTTAGGTACAAAATTGGTACTTTTCAAAAAAGTACTTTTTGAAAATATTGAAAAATTTTAACAAAAATAAGATTTATTTAAAAAATTTACTCATTTCTTGTTTATTTTTTTGGTTATATGCACTAAAGTGGTACTTTTCAAAAAGTACCAAAAAAGTACTTTTTGAAAATATTGAAAATTTTAACATAAAATATGATTTATTTTAAAAATTTACTCATTTATTGCTTAATTTGTTTGTTTTTGTTGGTTATGTGGACTAAAGAGGTACTTTTCAAAAAGTACCAAAAAAGTACTTTTTAAAAATATTGAAAATTTCAACAAAAATAAGATTTATTTAAAAAATTTACTCATTTCTTGCTTTATTTGTTTGTTTTTGTTGGTTATATGCACTTTTCAAAAAGTACCAAAAAAGTACTTTTTAAAAATATTGAAATTTTTTACAAAAATAAGTTTTATTTAAAAAATTTATCATTTCTTGCTTAATTTGTTTGTTTTTGTTGGTTATATGCACTAAAGTGGTACTTTTCAAAAAGTACCAAAAAAGTACTTTTTGAAAATATGGAAAATTTTAACAAAAATAAGATTTATTTAAAAAATTTACTCATTTCTTGCTTAATTTGTTTATTTTTTTTGGTTATATGCACTAAAGTGGTACTTTCCAAAAAGTACCAAAAAAGTGCTTTTTGAAAATATTGAAAATTGTTAACAAAAATAAGATTTATTTAAAAAATTTACTCATTTCTTGCTTAATTTGTTTGTTTTTGTTGGTTATATACACTAAAGTGGTACTTTCCAAATAGTACCAAAAAAGTACTTTTTGAAAATATGGAAAATTTTAACAAAAAATAAGATTTATTTTAAAAATGTGTTTATTTCTTGCTTTATTTGTTTGTTTTTGTTGGTTATATGCACTAAAGTGGTACTTTTCAAAAAGTACCAAAAAAGTACTTTTTGAAAATATGGAAAATTTTAACAAAAAATAAGATTTATTTTAAAAATTTACTCATTTCTTGCTTAATTTGTTTATTTTTGTTGGTTATATGCACTAAGAGGTACTTTTCAAAAAGTACCAAAAAAGTACTTTTTGAAAATATGGAAAATTTTAACAAAATATAAGATTTATTTAAAAAAATGATTAATTTCTTGCTTAAGATTTTTGTTTTTTATTGGTTTTAGGTACAAAATTGGTACTTTTCAAAAAGTACCAAAAAAGTACTTTTTAAAAATATTGAAAAATTTTAACAAAAATAAGATTTATTTTAAAAATGTGTTTATTTCCTGCTTAAGATTTTTGTTTTTTGTTGGTTTATGCACTAAAGTGGTACTTTTCAAAAAGTACCAAAAAAGTACTTTTTGAAAATATTGAAAATTTTAACAAAAATAACATTTATTTAGAAAATTTACTTATTTTTTGCTTAAGATTTTTGTTTTTTTGTTGGTTTTAGGTACTAAATTGGTACTTTCCAAAAAGTACCAAAAAAGTACTTTTTGGAAATATTGAAAATTTTGCTAAAAAAAAACATTTTACAAAAATTATATTAATTTGTTGATTAAAATTTAATTTTTTGTTGCTTAAAGTTACTAAATTGGTACTTTTCAAAAAGTACCTTTTTGCAATATTCTCACAAATTCCATAATTTTTGATATCTTTGCAGAAACTTGAAAAAGTACGTTTCTGTGTGTTATATATTAATATTTAATATAATATTCCTTTGTCAAATTTATTACCACATTTAATGGATTTTTTTTTTGTTTGCATAGTTCTTTGACTCCCTCAAATTTCTTGTGCTGCTTTTCATTCATTCGGTTTCTTTATTCAATATTATTTCTGTTACATTTGAATTTTAAATTTCCGTTTCCTTGTTTTCACTCCCACACATCATATGTATGTATATTTAACATTAAAATGAAAAGAAAAATTTAATAAATATTTTTCCATTTATTCTATGCAGTTTAGCATTTTAGTATTTTCATTTATATTACAGGGAAAACTGGCAAAAGGCTGAAGGACTGACTGACTGAACAGGGTACAAAGATAACGAGCAAAGAATTCTATTATTTGTAGCCAATATTAAAATAAATTTTATATTGAGTTTTTTTTTTTTTTGCCATCATGCTCTTTTATCGTTGTATCAAAAAAAAAGAAGTGTTGCATTTTTATATTCCTTTATTTTTCAAATATATATTTTTCTTTTTTTTTAGAAAATTGATTTGATTTTCTGTTTTTGTATTTTGTGTGTAGTTTTATTCATTCATCTTTTAATTTGTAAAATGTTTTTGATTGAAATTCTATGCATTTCATTTTAAACATTTTGTAGCACTTTGAATTATTGTTCAGGCCAGTCAGCCAGCCAGCCAGCCAGCCAGTCAGGCTGTCAGTCTTTCTCTCTCTCTGTCAGTATATTTAACAGAGTCCTTTTAAGTTCTTTTCAACACTATTTGCAAATCCTGTTGTTAGTTTTCTAAGCTGTTTTTTGTGTTGCCTTTTTCTCTATTTAACTAATAATGCCAATCAAAAAAAAAAGGGTAGCTGTATGTGTGTGTTTAGTCTACATCCTTTTGATTCGTTTGATGATTTTATTATTGAATTTTTAAATAAGATTTAGGATTTATTTTATGTCCCATCAGCAATTCCAATATTTATTTATTGTAAGGTATTAAATTACTTTATTCCTTCTTAAATAATTTTCCTATTAAATCATTTATTTAATTGTGCATTGATACCATTAAAATCATCTTAATTTCATTTATCATTGCTCTACGCTCATGCCATTCATTCAGCTGCTATTTAATTCATGGCAAAATCATTTTACTTTCCTTTTTTTTCTCCTAGATTAAATCTGATTTTCAGTTTGGCTTAAGGTCAATAAGAGTTTAACAATTTACCTACAAATTCCAATTAATAACAGATGGTGGCAAAGTCACATACATCACAAAATTATAAACGAAAAGGAAACTCACAGCTTTAGCTGGTTTATGTGACCCGGAAATACATTTGAGTTTTTTTTTTTTTCAAAAATAGAGAAATAGGTTAAAAAAACAAGCAAAACATTCGTCATTGAACTTGTAAAAGTTAAACAAAAAAAAAAAAACTAAATCAAGATTTTATAGGAAACATGATGAGAAAACTAAAACAGTGGTAAAGACATTAAAAATTAGCTTAAAAATCAAAATTTACAGTTTTTAAAAATAGTAGTAGAAATACTACTATTTTTAAAAAAACTTAAAATTTATATTTTAAGCTTAATTCTTTTAAATGGATTTAATTTTAAGTTAATTTTTAGATTTTTATAAAGTAGTAAAAATACTACTATTTTTTAAAACCTAAAAATTGTAGTTTTAAAAAAAAATTCAAGAAATTTTCTGATTGTAAAAATTTTATTAACAATAACTCTTCAAAATTATGGTTTTACACCATTTTGAACAAATTTAAAAATAGTAGTAAAAATACTACTATTTTAAAACTACTGAAAAATAATATTTTTGAAACCCTTAAAGCTTATTTGATATAAATATACTTAATTTTATGTAATTTTTTTAAATTTTAAAATAGTAGTAAAAATACTACTATTTTGAAAATATTAAATTTGGTATTCCTAATATTCCTAACACATAATATATATTTAAATATTTATTTCAAAGTAATTTTTTACTTCTCTGCTTTATTTTAATGCAATTTGGAACTATTTTAAAATAGTAGTAAAACTACTACTATTTTTAAATTTGTGAAAAATCGTATTTTTGTAACCTGTAAAGTTAGTTTGGATTAAATATACTTAATTTTTTGAGAATTTTTTAATTTTTAGTTTTTAATATAGTAGTAAAAATACTACTATTTTTTAAAACTTAAAAATACTAGTTTTGAAATAAAAATTCAGGAAATTTTCTGATTTTAAAAATTTTATTAGCAATATTTCTTCAAAATTATGGTTTTAAAACATTTTGAGAAAATTTAAAAATAGTAGTAAAAATACTACTTTTTTAAAACTACTGAAAAATAATATTTTTGAAACCTTTAAAGCTTTTTTGATATAAATATACTTAATTTTATGTAATTTTTTTTAATTTTAAAATAGTAGTAAAAATACTACTATTTTGAAAATATTAAATTTGGTATTCCTAATATTCCTAACACATAATATATATTTAAATATTTATTTCAAAGTAATTTTTTACTTATCTGCTTTATTTTAATGCAATTTGGAACTATTTTAAAATAGTAGTAAAACTACTACTATTTTTTAATTTGTGAAAAATAGTATTTTTGTATCCCGTAAAGCTAATTTTAAAATAGTAGTAGATATACTACCATTTATAATTGATATTTGTGATATGTTTAATATGTAATATATTTCTAAACTTTTATTTCTAAGCTATTTTTTTATATTCTGCCTCATTTTAAGCCAATTTATTAGTATTTTAAAATAGTAGCAAAAATACTACTATTTTTCAAAACTTAAAAAATTCGCATTTAATAAATTTTCAATGCTTACTTTAATCATTCTTTAATTTAATGAAAATTTAAATTTTTTGAAAATAGTAGTAGAAATACTACTATTTTAAGAATACTAAAAAAATCGTTTTTGTATATCTTAATATATACAATTTTTTAAACTGTTAATTTTAAGCATATTTTTACATCTCCACTTATTTCTAATTAAATTTTAGACTTTTTTAAAATAGTAGTAAAAATACTACTATTTATAAAACACTAAAATTTGCATTTTTAAACCGTATTAAGCATGTTTACTTTAAATATTCCTTAATTTTATGAAATTTATAATTTTTGAAAATAGTAGTAGAAATACTACTATTTTAAGAATACTAAAAAAGGCGTTTTTGTATATCTTAATATATAAAATTTTTTTAAACTGTTAATTTTAAGCAAATTTTTACATCTCTACTTATTTCTAATTCAATTTTCGACTTTTTTAAAATAGTAGTAAAAATATTACTATTTATAAAACACTAAAATTTGCATTTTTAAACCGTATTAAGCATGTTTACTTTAAATATTCCCTAATTGTATGAAATTTATAGTTTTTGAAAATAGTAGTAGAAATAGTACTATTTTAAGAATACTAAAAATTACGTTTTTGTATATCTCAATATATAACATTTTTTTAAACTGTTAATTTTAAGAAAATTTTTACATCTCCAACTAATTCTAAGTCAATTTGCGACATTTCGAAAATAGTAGTAAAAAAATACTACTATTTATAAAACACTAAAATTTGTGATTTTTAAATAGTTTTAAGTAAGTTTACTTTAAATATTCCTTAATTTTATGAAATTTATAATTTTTGAAAATAGTAGTAGAAATAGTACTATTTTAAGAATACTAAAAATTACGTTTTTGTATATCTCAATTTATAACATTTTTTTAAACTGTTAATTTTAAACAAATTTTTACATCTCCAACTAATTCTAAGTCAATTTGCGACATTTCGAAAATAGTAGTAAAAAAATACTACTATTTATAAAACACTAAAATTTGTGATTTTTAAATAGTTTTAAGTAAGTTTACTTTAAATATTCTTTAATTTTATGAAATTTATAATTTTTGAAAATAGTAGTAGAAATAGTACTATTTCAAGAATAGTAAAAATTACGTTTTTGTATATCTCAATATATAACATTTTTTAAACCGTTAATTTTAAGCAAATTTTTACATCTCCAACTAATTCTAAGTCAATTTGCGACATTTCGAAAATAGTAGTAAAAAAATACTACTATTTATAAAACACTAAAATTTGTGATTTTTAAATAGTTTTAAGTAAGTTTACTTTAAATATTCTTTAATTTTATGAAATTTATAATTTTTGAAAATAGTAGTAGAAATAGTACTATTTCAAGAATAGTAAAAATTACGTTTTTGTATATAAAATATTTCCAAACTTTAAATTTTAAGCAAATTTTTGTTTCTCTGCCTAATTTTAATAACATTTCGGATTATATTAAAATAGTAGTAAAAATACTACTATTTTTGATAATATAAAAATTAGCAATTTTATTTCAACTAAAGCTTTTTTAGTTAAAATATAGTTTAATTTTATGAAATTTGTAATATTTAAAAAAAAGTAGTATAAATACTACTATTTTATATTCTTCGAATTTATGTTTCTGAAATGCTTATATTTTTAAATTTTTAATTTTTCAATAAAAATTTTCACTTTTTTGCATTCTTTTAATGCAATTTGATATTCGTTTGAAAATAGTAGTAAAAATACTACTATTTTTAAAATCATTAAATTTGTGTTGGTGAATGACTTTAAGCTTATTTTGTTTATTTAAACTTAAAATTGGGATTGTTTTGATATTTTAAAATAGTAGTATTTATACTACTATTTTGAAAATCACTAAAATTAGTGGTTTTTATTGTTATTAATTTTTTTTAGCATAATTTAAATGCTAACAGAAAGTTAGCAAAGTTAGCCCCCTAAAAAATATATTTTTTTAATACTTTCATAATAACACAATCATTCATGTCTATACTTTCTTCACCAAATTTCCTGTGGCTATCAACATCTTGCTATGTTTGTTTTATAAAGCATATGTTCATATCTTTTAATATTAAATATGATAGAAGTTTTGTTAATTTTGGTTTGTCTGTCTGTCTCTATTTGTTTGTTTGCTGGGTTGGGGTTATTTTCTAGTCCTTTTTGTAACTGATAATAAGGACGATGATGATGATGATGCTGCTGCTGCCATCAATATTGATGTGTTCCAACTGATGTTGCCAGTTGTATTGTTGTCTTGTTTGTTATTGATAGTTCTGTTTGTTGTTGGTTGGTGGGGGTCAGATTGTTGCTAAAAGCATATTTTCTGTGTTTTGGTTTAATTTTGACTGTTTGCTTGGTTGAATCTTATGTCCGGTATTATGACCTTCAATATTCATTACAAAATTTCATACACTTTATTCACAGCAAAAGGGTGTAACCAAAAATTTAGTATTTTTTTTTGTGAGAAATCTTACTTTTAATGAGATTAAATTTTTAAATCACTCTTTTTTCAACACCCTGTCTTGGTAATATTCATCAAAATCTTGTACAATTTATATTAAGAAACTTTTGCTATTCAACCGTTAAATTCTCAATATAATTATTTCGCTACATTTGTGTGCTCGTGTGTCTGTAATTTGTTTGATTTTTTTTTTGGTTCGTTCATTATTGGAATTTTTCTTTTTAGCCAACAAAAGTTTGTAATTATTATTGACTTTTATATATTTTATTTTCTAAATATGACCAATATTAGTAAATTTAATTTATTGGCAGTTGTGGTTTTCTTAAGACTTTTTTTCGATTATTAATTGAGTAACATATTTCGAGGAAAATCAGTAATAAATGAAATAAATAATAAATTGTGGGGGCGATGAAAAGAAAATTAAACATAATAATTGGTAATAGAGGATTAGAAAAATGAAACATATTTATTTGTACAATTTTAATCATGATTTATTATATCTTCAAAGTTTTAAATGTGTAAAAATGCTAAAAATAGCCTTTTTTAAAAAAGGTAGTAGAAAATACTACTATTTTTTTTAACAGCTAAAATTATTTTTTTTTATATTATAAACTCTAATTGCTATAGAAAAACTATTTATTATAAAAACGTACTAGAAAATAACCTTTTAACACTTTTTAAAAAGTAGTAAAAAAATACTACTATTTTTTAATACTGAATTTTTTGTCATTTTTAATGCTAATTTTTATTTTATAAAGCATATATGACCAGAAATTTAATTTTTTTAAAAAAAGTATTCAAAATACTACTATTTTTTCCATATTTATACACCAAATGTTTGGCAAAAACTTTTGTAAATTCTTAAAATTTTAGCTAAATCATCTATTATTAAAAAGAATTGAAAAAAATTCAGCAAATTTAAATTTTTAAAAAAGTACTAAAAATACTACTATTTTTAAAAAGCCAAAATTCTATATTTTTTTAAACATAAATAATAAAAATATGAAAAATTTTTAAAAATTTTATTTTTTTAAAATAGTAGTAAAAATATTACAGTTTGGAAAAAAGCTAAACTACAGTTTTATTTCAATATTGTTAAAAAATTATTAATAAAAAAATACTTAAATATGAAAAAAGTGGTAAGAATTATTAAAAATACTTTAAAAAATCGAAAAAATTTAATTTTTAAAAAAAGTAGTAGAAATACTACTATTTTTAAAAAGTCAAAATTGCGTATTTTTTCAACATTTTTTAAAGAATTATTAAAAATACTTTAAAAAATCGAAAAAATTTAATTTTTAAAAAAAGTAGTAGAAATACTACTATTTTTAAAAAGTCTAAATTCTGTATTTTTTCAACATTTTTTAAACATAAATAATAAAAATATGAAAAATTTTTAAAAATTTTATTTAAATTCCAAAATTTTACATTTTTCAAAAAGTAGTAAAAATACTATGGTTTGGAAAAAAGCTAAAATGCAGTTTTATTTCAATAGTTTTAAAAAAATTATTAATAAAAAAATACTTAAATATGAAAAAAGTGGTAAGAATTATTAAAAATATTAAAAAAACTCGAAAAAATTAAATTTTTTAAAAAAGTAGTAGAAATACTACTATTTTTAAAAAGCAAAAATTCCTTATTTTTTAAACATTATTAATAAAATAATACAAAAAATTAGTGCAAATTTTATTTAAAACCCAAAATATTACATTTTTAAAATAGTAGTAGAAATACTACGGTTTGGAAAAAAGCTAAAATACAGTTTTATTTCAATATTGTTAAAAAATATTAATAAAAAATACTTAAATATGAAAAATGTAGTAAGAATTATTAAAAATACTTAAAAAAACAAAAAATTTTATTTTTAAAAAAGTAGTAGAAATACTACTATTTTTAAAAAGTTTAAATTCAGTATTTTTTCAACATTTTTTAAACATAAATAATAAAAATATGAAAAATTTTTAAAAATATTTTTTAAATTCCAAAAATTTACATTTTTCAAAAAGTAGTAAAAATACTACGGTTTGGAAAAAAGCTAAAATAGAGTTTTATTTCAATATTTTTAAAAAATTATTAATAAAAAATACTTAAATATGAAAAAAGTGGTAAGAATTATTAAAAATATTAAAAAAACTCGAAAAAATTAAATTTTTTAAAAAAGTAGTAGAAATACTACTATTTTTAAAAAGCAAAAATTCCTTATTTTTTAAATATTATTAATAAAATAATACAAAAAATTAGTAAACATTTTATTTAAAACCCAAAATATTACATTTTTAAAATAGTAGTAGAAATACTACGGTTTGGAAAAAAGCTAAAATACAGTTTTATTTCAATATTGTTAAAAAATTATTAATAAAAAATACTTAAATATGAAAAATGTGGTAAGAATTATTAAAAATACATATAAAAATCGAAAAAAATTAAATTTTTAAAAAAAGTAGTAGAAATACTACTATTTTTAAAAAGCCAAAATTCCGTATTTTTTGGAAAATTTTTAAACATTATTAATAAAAATTGGAAAAATTTTTAAAAATTTTATTTAAATTCCAAAATTTTACATTTTTAAAATAGTAGTAGAAATACTACGGTTTGGAAAAAAGCTAAACTACAGTTTTATTTCAATATTGTTAAAAAATTATTAATAAAAAATACTTAAATATGAAAAAAGTGGTAAGAATTATTAAAAATACTTTAAAATATCGAAAAAATTTAATTTTTAAAAAAAGTAGTAAAAATACTACTATTTTTAAAAAGCAAAAATTCCTTATTTTTTAAACATTATTAATAAAAATTGGAAAAAACTTGTAAAAATTTTATTTAAAACCCAAAATATTACATTTTTAAAATAGTAGTAGAAATACTACGGTTAGGAAAAAAGCTAAAATACAGTTTTATTTCAATATTTTTAAAAAAATTATTAATAAAAAATACGTAAATATGAAAAATGTATTAAGAATTATTAAAAATACTTTAAAATATCGAAAAAATTTAATTTTTAAAAAAAGTAGTAAAAATACTACTATTTTTAAAAAGTCTAAATTCAGTATTTTTTCAACATTTTTTAAACATAAATAATAAAAATATGAAAAATTTTTAAAAATATTTTTTAAATTCCAAAAATTTACATTTTTCAAAAAGTAGTGAAAATACTACGGTTTGGAAAAAAGCTAAAATACCGTATTTCAAACCTAATAAAACATTATTAATAAAAAAAATACTTAAATATGAAAAAATAGTACAAATTTTGAATTTATATTTCCATTTTAACAAAAAGTACTTTTCTACTACTATTTTTAAATTGTCCAGAAAAACGTAAAACGCAACTCTATAAATGTTATTAACCAAAAATTTTATTTAAATCCAAAAAAAATTTTAATTTTTGAAAAAGTACTTTTCTACTACTATTTTTAAATTGTATAGAAAAACGTACTTTGTTACAAAAATGTCCTGAATGTGTAAAATTTAAGAAAATTCTCTAATTTTCTTATTTATAAAAAAGTAGTATTTCTACTACTATTTTCAAAACTTAATTTAAACACTGCAGTATTACTTTTGATAACATAAATTACAAGAATTTAATAAAATTTTAAATGTTTCTTGCTTTTTAAAAAAGTAGTATTTCTACTACTATTTAAAAATATTCAAATAAACAATAAAATAATAAGTAGATTTTTTTTACATTATTTTGTAATTTAATAATAAAACCATTTATTACATTCCTAAGCTCTATTAACCCTAAATTAATTTCAAATTGCTTATTTTTTTTGGTCGTATCTTAAGACATAAATTTTGTACAAATATTTAATGAGTTCAAATTGTATGGTCGTTTGTTAGGTCTCTAATCATTATTTAGATAGAAGTTTTCTTTTATAAGGCATTTGGTTTCCCTTTTATTTTAGATTGTCTTCAAAATGTTGTTGTCCTTAAACACATGACAAACGAACTACTTATACGATTTGGATAGATTGTGAGTTTGTGTATGATTAACAACAAAAAAATATGTTTTTCCATGTGGTTTTATATTCTAAAAAGTATGTGTAACCATACTCATACATTAACAAATAAATCTTTCCTGTTTTTTTTCATTCCAGAATGTAAGTAAGTTTGTGTTTGTGGTGCAAAACTTTAGCAAAAGTGTTGTCATAAATCTTTCTTTAGTGGTTTCATATGTTTTATTTGTATATTTTAACAATGCTCTTATCAAAATCTACTCATATTTTCTTCGTTTTTTTTTCTTTTATCCTACGTTTTTTTGAGCTTAACTTTTTTTGTTATTGTTTTTCTTTTCTTTAGCTATGTTAGGCAAATAGCAAAAGTTTCAGTTCAGCATTGTTTTTTTTTGTCGTTTCTTAATGATAAAAAAGGGAAAACAAAAAATTTTGAGGTTTCATAATCTTTGCTTTTGTAACTTTAAGCAATGAATGTCGCTAAAAGTTTAACAACAAAAAATTAAAGAATTATATAAATTCCCGGGATTAAAAATGAAAATTGTTGTTAACTAGAGGTGTTGATGTGTCTTAAAATGGCTTTACTTTGTACCTTTATCAAGTGTGATGAGGGTATTCCTAACACTAATTAACATTTTAGTAAGTTTTATATGAAAATTTGTCAACAACACGTTGGTAATTGTAAATCTAAGAGATTAAAAATGTTAATCACAAGTTTCATTAGCTTGTTTAAATAATTTAAATAATCAAATATCAAAGCAAAATATGTTCATTATTTATTCAAAAAAGTTCAAAAAAGTTTTAAATTTGAATAATTTTACTAAAACATGCATTTCAAAAATAGTAGTAGAAATACTACTTTTTTTAAAATGCAGAATTATCTAAAATTTAAATAAATTTATGCTATTTCTGTTATTAAAAGTAATAAAACAGCTTTTAAATTAAGTTTTGAAAATAGTAGTAGAAATACTACTTTTTTAGAAATTTAAAAAATTAGATTTTTGGCCATTTTTTAATTTTTTGTATCAAATTTAAATCTGTATTGTAAATCAAAGTAGAAAATTTGAAAAATTTTACTTGAATTTGCATTCCAAAAATAGTAGTAGAAATACTAACTTTTTAAAAATTGTTAAAAATTCCCTAAATATTGCTTGTATAGTTGGAAAATTGGCGAATTTCACAAAGTTCTACTTATTTTAGCATTGTTTTAAATAGTAGTAGAAATACTACTTTTTTAAAATGCAAGAAACATTTAAAATTTTAATAAATTTATGTTATTAAAAGTAATAAAACAGTGTTTAAATTAAGTTTTGAAAATAGTAGTAGAAATACTACTTTTTTAGAAATAAAAAAAATTAGATTTTTAACCATTTTTTTAATTTTTTGTCGAATTTAATAAACTTCTACTTATTTTTGTTTTTATTTGCATTTTTTTAAATAGTAGTAGAAATACTACTTTTCTAAATTGCAGGAAACTTATGAATTTTATTAAATTCTTGTAATTTATGTTATTACAAGTAATAAAACAGTGTTTAAATTAAGTTTTGAAAATAGTAGTAGAAATACTACCTTTTTTATAAATAAGAAAATTTAGATTTTTGTCCATTTTTTTTAAATTTTTTGTAACAAATCTAAATCTGTAGTTTAAATCTAAGTAGAAAATTTGAAAAAATATACTTGAATTTGCATTCCAAAAATAGTAGTAGAAATACTAACTTTTTAAAATGTGTTAAAAATGCCAGGATTCTCTAAATATTACTTATATAGTTGGATAATTAGCGAGTTTCATAAAGTTCTACTTATTTTTGTGGTTTGTTTGCCTCTTTGTAAATAGTAGTAGAAATACTACTTTTTTAAAATGCAAGAATTATTTAAAATTTTAATAAATTTATGTAATTTATGTTATTAAAAGTAATAAAACAGTATTTAAATTAAGTTTTCAAAATAGTAGTAGAAATACTACTTTTTTATAAATAAGAAAATTTAGATTTTTGTCCATTTTTTTTTGTAAATTTTTTGTAACAAATCTAAATCTGTATTGTAAATCAAAGTAAAAAATTTGAAAAATTTTACTTGAATTTGTATTCCAAAAATAGTAGTAGAAATACTAACTTTTTAAAAATTGTTAAAAATGGTAAGTTTCCCTAAATATTGCTTATATAGTTAGAAAATTGGCGAAATTCACAAATTTCTACTTATTTTTGTTGTTTGTTTGCATTTTTGTAAATAGTAGTAGAAATACTACTATTTTAAAATGCAGAAAACTTATGAATTTTATTAAATTCTTGTAATTTATGTTATTACAAGTAATAAAACAGTGATTAAATTATGTTTGGAAAATAGTAGTAGAAATACTACTTTTTTATAAATAAGAAAATTTAGATTTTTGGACATTTTTTGTAAATTTTTGTCGAATTTCATAAAGTTCTACTTATTTTTGTTTTTATTTGAATTTTTTTAAATAGTAGTAGAAATACTACTTTTTTAAAATGCAGGAAACTTATGAATTTTATTAAATTCTGGTAATTTATGTTTTTAAAAGTAATAAAACAGTGTTTAAATTAAGTTTTGAAAATAGTAGTAGAAATACTACTTTTTTAAAAATAAGAAAATTAGTAAATTTTCTTAAATTTTACACATTTCCGGCCATTTTTGTAACAAATATTCAACGAAACTGTAAGATTATTCAATTTTTTTTACTAAATTTAAGGTAATTTAAGGAGATTTAAAGTGAAAACCTAATTTTCACTTAAAAGAATTTATGATTCTAATTAATATAAATTTACTAACTTATTTGCCTTAAAATAAATTGCCTAAACTTTAATTAAATTTTTACTTTTCAAACAAATCTCCCTACAAATTGAATTTGTATTTTTTTATCGTTTTCCACGAATTAACTGATAAAGGCTCTTTTGTAACAAACTTCCGCCTCTCTAAAACACCAAATGTTTTAACAGGAAATAAAGCTTTAAATATATGTATATTTTAAAGAGAAAGTGAGGGGGAAGGCAGATGAGATGAGGCTAGACTTATGTAAGTTGTTAAATAAAAGCAATGTAGTAAAAATCATGATGTTTGTCTGTTAAGTAAGAGAGCGAGTCCTTACAGAACACTGGCATTTAAACATGTTTAAAAACTAATTTAATTAATATTAGTAAATGTTCATCATGTTAATCATTGTATAAGTATTTAACACTTGATTAAACAATAACTATTTGTAAAAGAAAGAAAAGTACAATAACTAAATAGTCTTAAAATAACAATAAACCTTCAATTATATAACTACGTCTTTATAAGAGAGAGCTGAGCAGGGGTATTATACATAACGATAACAATATAAATAGCAAATCATTTATCTCTACAAAATTTATAGAATATTTTCTATATTAATCCTGATTAAATTGTTATTAATGTGTTATACAAACAGGATAACAAAAGGAGTTACATAAGCTTAATATTCAAAGGATATTAAGGATAATATTACAACAGAAAAGAAAACATATTTAAGGAATTTACTATATATAAATTGCTAGATTTACTAAAGGTATTTATTGTATAGGAACTTTCTTAAATGTTTTTATGTATATAAAAAGTGAAGCATACTTTTTAGGATTTAAGGTGAGATTTTATGTTCAAAGAATTGAAAACGCAAAAAACTTATTTTCTTATAAAGATTTCTTTAAAAGTTTTTTTTTGATAAAAAAGAAAAGTTGACTGCTATTTTAAACACGTTTTTATTATATAATGGAGTGCTTTTGACAGTGTTTATGAATGAAAGCAAAGTGCATAACAAAGAAATTGTAACACTGACTAATAATAATTTAATTTAAAATTTAATTTTTGTTATTATAAGCAAAATTATACACATTAGGATACTTTTTAAAAATAGTAGTAGAAATACTACTTTTTAAGAAGTGTTAAAAATACAAAATTTTATGAAATTCTTTTATTTTTTGTCATTTTAAGTAAAATACTAGCCTTTACATTAAGTTTTAAAAATAGTAGTAGAAAAACTACTTTTTAAAATAACTAAAAATAGCAAATTTGATTAATTTTTTTTATTTTTTCTTATTCCAAGCTTAATAACACACTTTAAATAAATTTTTGAAATTAGTAGTAGAAATACTACTTTTTTAAAAAAGTGTAAAAAGTAGTAAATTTTAGTTATTTCGTTAGAGAAATAAAAATATTATTAACTCGCTCATATTTTTGGTTATATTTGCTATTTTAAAAATAGTAGTAGAAAAACTACTTTTTTAAAACAACTAAAAATACGAAATTTTATTAATTTTTTTTATTATTTCTTATTCCAAACTTAATAACACACTTTAAATACAATTTTTAAATTAGTAGTAGAAATACTACTTTTTTAAAAATTGTGTAAAGTAGTAAATTTGTGTAAATTTTATTTATTTTGTTGGAAAAATAAAACAGTTCTTCTTATTTTCGGTTATTATTTTCATATTTAAAAATAGTAGTAGAAAAACTACTTTTTTAAAACAACTAAAAATACAAAATTTTATTAATTTATTTTATTTTTTCTTATTCCAAGCTTAATAACACACTTTAAATAAATTTTTGAAATTAGTAGTAGAAATACTACTTTTTTAAAAAAGTGTAAAAAGTAGTAAATTTTAGTTATTTTGTTAGAAAAATAATACATATCATTAAGTTATTCTTATTTTCGGTTATTATTTCCGTATTTAAAAATAGTAGTAGAAAAACTACTTTTTTAAAACAACAAAAAATACCAAATTTTATTAAATTCTATTATTTTTTCTTATTCCAAGCTTAATAACACACTTTAAATACAATTTTGAAATTAGTAGTAGAAATACTACTTTTTTTAAAAGTGTGTTAAGCAGTAATTTTTGTAAATTTTAGTTATTTTGTTAGAAAAATAATACATATCATTAAGTTATTCTTATTTTCGGTTATTATTTCCATATTTAAAAATAGTAGTAGAAAAACTACTTTTTTAAAACAACTAAAAATACGAAATTTTATTAATTTTTTTTATTATTTCTTATTCCAAACTTAATAACACACTTTAAATACAATTTTTAAATTAGTAGTAGAAATACTACTTTTTTAAAAATTGTGTAAAGTAGTAAATTTGTGTAAATTTTATTTATTTTGTTGGAAAAATAAAACAGCTCTTCTTATTTTCGGTTATTATTTTCATATTTAAAAATAGTAGTAGAAAAACTACTTTTTTAAAACAACTAAAAATATCAAATTTTATGAATTTTTTTATTTTTTCTTAATCTCAGCTTAATAACTCTCTTTAAATACAATTTTAAAATTAGTAGTAGAAGTACTACTTTTTTAAAAAGTGTAAAAAGTAGTAAATTTTTGTAAATTTTAGTTATTTTGTTAGAAAAATAATACATATCATTAAGTTCTTCTTATAACTCTCTTTAAATACAATTTTGAAATTAGTAGTAGAAATACTACTTTTTTTTAAAGTGTGTTAAGCAGTAATTTTTGTAAATTTTAGTTATTTTGTTAGAAAAATAATACATATCATTAAGTTCTTCTTATTTTCGGTTATTATTTCCATGTTTAAAAATAGTAGTAGAAAAACTACTTTTTTAAAACATCTAAAAATAGCAAATTTTATTAAATTCTTTTATTTGTTCTTATTCCAAGCTTAATAACACACTTTAAATACAATTTTGAAATTAGTAGTAGAAATACTACTTTTTTTAAAAGTGTGTTAAGCAGTAATTTTTGTAAATTTTAGTTATTTTGTTAGAAAAATAATACATAAAATTATGTTCAACTTATTTTCGGTTATTATTTCCATATTTAAAAATAGTAGTAGAAAATATATATATATATATAATATCAAATTTTATTAAATTCTTTTATTTTTTCTTATTCCAAGCTTAATAACACACTTTAAATAAATTTTTGAAATTAGTAGTAGAAATACTACTTTTTGAAAAAGTGTGTTAAGCAGTAATTTTTGTAAATTTTAGTTATTTTGTTAGAAAAATATTACATAAAATTATGTTCTACTTATTTTCGGTTATTATTTCCATATTTAAAATAGTAGTAGAAAAACTACTTTTTTAAAACAACTAAAAATAGCAAATTTTATTAAATTCTTTTATTTTTTCTTATTCCAAGCTTAATAACACACTTTAAATAAATTTTTGAAATTAGTAGTAGAAATACTACTTATTTTAAAAGTGTGTTAAGCAGTAATTTTTTTAAATTTTAGTTATTTTGTTAGAAAAACAAAACATATCATTAAGTTCTCCGTATTTGCGGTTATTATTTTCATATTTAAAAATAGTAGTAGAAAAACTACTTTTTTAAAACAACGAAAAATATCAAATTTTATTAAATTCTTTTATTTTTTCTTATTCTAAGCTTAATAATACACTTTAAATAAAATTTTAAAATTAGTAGTAGAAATACTACTTTTTTTAAAAGTGTGTAAAGTAATAGAATTTGTAAATTTTAGTTATTTTGTTAGAAAAATAATACATATCCTTATGTTCTACTTATTTTCGGTTATTATTTCCATATTTAAAAATAGTAGTAGAAAACTACTTTTTTAAAACAACTAAAAATTCCAAATTTCTTTAAATTCTCTTACTTTTTATTTATTATAAGCAAAATAACAGACTTTTAATAAAATTTTAAAAAAGTAGTAAAAATACTACTTTTTTAAAATTTGTAATAAGTAGTAAATGTTTGTAAATTTGACTTATTTTGTTAGTAAAATAATACAAATCATTAAGTTCTACTTATTTTAGGTTATTATTTCCATATTTAAAAATAGTAGTAGAAAAACTACTTTTTTAAAACAACTTAAAATACCTAATTTCCTTAAATTCTCTTACTTTTTATTTATTATTAGCAAAATAACAGACTTTTAATCAAATTTTAAAAAAGTAGTAAAAATACTACTTTTTTAAAATTTGTAATAAGTAGTAAATTTTTGTAAATTTGACTTATTTTGTTAGTAAAATAATACAAATCATTAAGTTCTACTTATTTTAGGTTATTATTTCCATATTTAAAAATAGTAGTAGAAAAACTACTTTTTTAAAACAACTAAAAACACCAAATTTCTTTAAATTCTCTTACTTTTTATTTATTATAAGCAAAATAACAGACTTTTAATCAAATTTTAAAAAAGTAGTAAAAATACTACTTTTTTAAAAATTGTAAAAAGTATTAAATTTATGTAAATTCTACTTATTTTATTTGTTTGTAGCTGTTTTTGTACATACACTTTTTTGTTTTACCCTTTTACACTAAACATTTTCACTACCTCTTGATTCCCCATTGAATTTATTTCCACAAAAAAACCATTATTCATATTAATATCAATCATATAATTGTTTTCACAATTTTTTTCTGGTCCATTTTATAAACACAAAATAACGTTCAAATTTCCAAATTCCCCTGCAATTGATTAATATGCAAAGCATACTTTTAGGAATATTACTCGAATTCTATAGAGAAAATAACACACACGTACATAAACATCAATACTTTTTAAACAATATTTAAATTTTTGGACAAAACCATTTATTATGTATTACAGCCAAACAGAAAACAAAAAAAAAATCATTTATAATATATTTTTTGCATAAAACTTTTGTGATTTTTTTTTGTTTATGTTAATGTTAGTTTGTGGGGGGCTTTGTTATATAATAATAAATAAACGTACATTTATTTTATAAATTTTACACTGCCACTATTATAAACAAAAAAAGACCAGCAACAACCAACAATGAACAACAAAAAAGTAGGGAATAACAACAAATACAAATAAAACAAGTGTTTATTTAAATAAATGTATATGTAAACAAAACCATTAACGCCTTACATACACACAAACACTTACAGTTTATTGTGAATGAATGAATGTAATAGTGTTGTAATGTATACGTGTGTAATTGCAATGTTTACAAAAAAAAACCAAATAAAAGAGAGCCAAATAAATAAAATGAATAGATAGTGAGAGTGTATATGTATGTCTGTCTATGTGGGTAAATTTTTGTTGTAATGAATGTTTACAGTACTTCGCCTCTTCGCCCTGTCTCATCATCATTATCATTTTCACTCACTCACTAACGGTAACAACGTGCTCGTAACTAACGAGCAAGAAATGAGCAATTTAAATTGGACTAACAATAATAAGCAACAGCAGCAACAACAAAAAACATTACAAATTGTACACAAAAAAAAAAAAACAACTATAAACCAAAATAACACAGAAATGCTGAAAAAAACTGTTAAGTACGAAAAAAAAACTAACGCTAATGGTATTAAATAGATCTTGTTTTTTCCCTAATCTAAGCAAATAAGTATTTAAGAGAAAATTATATTAAATTACACTTATACACATATGTAGGTACAAACATTACTACACATTTTGTTAGAGGTTTTTTTGCTAACCTAAACAAATTAGTGAAAATTATATAGTTATATAAGAGAATATTAAACAAATAAAAAATAGTAGTAGAAATACTACTTTTTAAAAATGTTACAGATAGCAAATTTTATTAAAATCTTTTATATTTTGTTATTCTAAGCCAATTAAAGGCCTTAAAATCAAATTTTTAAAATAGTAGTAGAAATACTACCTTTTTAAAAAATGTTAAAAATGGTAAAATTCTGTAAGACATTCGTATTTTGTTGGAAAAATAAAAAATTTAGTTAAGTTTTTCTAATTTTCGGTTATTATTTCAATTTATAAAATTAGTAGTAGAAATACTACTATTTTTAAATGTAAGAAAAACATTTAATTTCTATTAATTTCATGACAGATATAATAAATTTAAATAATTTCAAATTATTTTCGGTCATTATTTGAATTTTTTAAAATAGTAGTAGAAATACTACTTTTTGAAAGTGTTACAGATAGCAAATTTTATTAAATTCTTTTATATTTTGTTATTATAAGAAAAATAAAGCCTTAAAATTCAATTTTTAAAATAGTAGTAGAAATACTACTTTTTTTAAAAAGGGTCAAAAATATTAAATTTCTGTAAATCGTTCGTATTTTGATAGAGAAATAATAAATTTAAGTAAGTTGCACTTATTTTCGGTTATTATTTCAATTTATAAAATTGGTAGTAGAAATACTACAATGTTTAAATGTAAGAAAAACATTTAATTTCTATAAACTCAACAAATTTCGTGAGAGATCGGTTACTATTTGAAATTTTTTAAAATAGTAGTAGAAATACTACTTTTTAGAAGTGTGTAAAATATCAAATTATTATTAAATTCTTATAGGTTTTGTTTTTATAAGCATAACGATAGCCTTTAAATTGAATTGTGCAAATAGTAGTAGAAATACTACTTTTTTAAAAAGTGTCCAAAATAGTAAAAATCTGTAAATCCTTTGTATTTTGTTGGAAAAATAACAAATTTAGTTAAGTTGTTTTAATTTTCGGTTATTATTTCAATTTATAAAAATAGTAGTAGAAATACTACAATTTTTAAATGTAAAAAAACCAGTAAATTTCTATAAATTCGATAAATTTCATGAGAGATATAATAAATTTAAATAATTTCTAATTATTTTCGGTAATTATTTGAATTTTTAAAAATAGTAGTAGAACTACTACTTTTTAGAAATGTATAAAATATCAAATTTTTATTAAATTCTCTTATTTTTTGTTATTATAAGCACCATAAAAGCCTTAAATTCCATTTTAAAAATAGTAGTAGAAATACTACTTTTTTTAAAAAGTGTCAAAAATAGTAAATTTCGGTAAAAAATTTCTGTATTTTGTTAAAAAAAATAATAAACTTAATTAAGTTCTACTTATTTTCGTTCGTTATTTGAAATTGTAAAAATAGTACATGAAATACTACGTTTTTAAAATGTAAGAAAAATAGTTAGTTTCCGAAAATTACACCTATATTGTGATTGAATTAGCAAATTTGATTAATTTCTATTTAATTTTGGTTGTTTTTTGAAGTTGTTAAAATAGCAGTAAAAATACTACTTTTTACAAATCGTGGAAAATAGTAAATTTTATTAAATTTTACATATTTTTCGCTACAAAGTCTAAAATAATGGAATTTAAAAAATTTTAGTGTAATGAACAAAAAATAGTAGTAAAAATACAAGTTTTTAAAAGTGTTCAAAATACCAAATTTTATTAAATTATTTAGTGTTATGTTATCATAAGCAAAAAACAGCGTTTAGTGAGGCTTTTTAAAATAGTAGTAGAAATACTGCTTTTTTAAAATGTAAGAAAAATATAAAATTTCTGTTAATTTTTTGTAGTTTTTTAGAGAAATAAGAAATTTAATTAAGTTCTGGTAATTTTCGGTTATTATTTGGAATTTTGAAAATAGTAGCAGAAATACTACTTTTTAAATATAATCAAAATACAAAATTTTTATTAAAATATTTTATGTTTTGTTATTACAAGCAAAAAAAAACGACCTTACATTAAATTCTCCAAATAGTAGTAGAAATACTACTATTTTAAAATGTAAGAAAAATGCAAAATTTCTGTAAATTCTTTGTATTTTATTAGAGAAATATTAAATTTACTCAAATTCATATTATTTGGGTTATTATGTGACTTTAAAAAAATAGTAGTAGAAATACTACTTTTTTGAAAGTTTGAAAAATTTAAAATTTTATTAAATTCTCATAATTTTTGTTATTGTAAGTAAAATAACAGCCTTTAAATTTAATTTTAAAAATAGTAGTAGAAATACTACTTTTTTAAAAAAGTGTAAAAATAATAAAATTTCTATAAATTATATATATTTTCTTAGAGAATTAATAAATTTTACTTATTTTGGTTTATTATTTCACTTTGTAGAAATAGTAGTAGAAATACCACTTTTTTAAAAGTGTTGAAAATAGCAATTTTTATTAAAATATTCTTATATTTAGTTAGTGTAAGTAAAATAACAGCCTTTAAATTTAATTTTAAAAATAGTAGTAGAAATACTACTTTTTTAAAAAGTGTAAAAATAATAAAATTTCTATAAATTCTATTAATTTTCTTAGAGAATTAATAAATTTTACTTATTTTCGTTTATTATTTCACTTTGTAAAAATAGTAGTAGAAATACTACTTTTTAAAAAGTGTTGAAAATAGCAATTTTTATTAAAATATCTTATATTTAGTTAGTGTAAGTAAAATAACAGCCTTTAAATTGAATTTTAAAAATAGTAGTAGAAATACTACTTTTTTAAAAAGTGTAAAAATAATAAAATTTCTATAAATTCTAATAATTTTCTTAGAGAATTAATAAATTTTACTTATTTTCGTTTATTATTTCACTTTGTAAAAATAGTAGTAGAAATACTACTTTTTTAAAAAGGTTCAAAATATCAATTTTTATTAAAATATCTTATATTTAGTTAGTGTAAGCGAAATAACAGCCTTAAAATTTTATTTTAAAAATAGTAGTAGAAATACTACTTTTTTAAAAAAGTGTAAAAATAATAAAATTTCTATAAATTATATATATTTTCTTAGAGAATTAATAAATTTTACTTATTTTGGTTTATTATTTCACTTTATAAAAATAGTAGTAGAAATACTACTTTTTTAAAAGTGTTGAAAATAGCAATTTTTATTAAAATATCTTATATTTAGTTAGAGTAAGTAAAATAACAGCCTTTAAATTTAATTTTAAAAATAGTAGTAGAAATACTACTTTTTTAAAAAATGTGTAAAAATAATAAAATTTCTATAAATTCTAATAATTTTCTTAGGGAATTAATAAATTTTACTTATTTTGGTTTATTATTTCACTTTGTAAAAATAGTAGTAGAAATACTACTTTTTTAAAAAGGTTCAAAATAGCCATTTTTATTAAAATATCTTATATTTAGTTAGTGTAAGTAAAATTACAGCCTTTAAATTACATTTTAAAAATAGTAGTAGAAATACTACTTTTTTTAAAAAAGTATAAAAATAATAAAATTTCTATAAATTCAATATATTTTCTTAGGGAATTAATAAATTTGTTTAGGTTTTACTTATTTTGGATTAATATTTCACTTTGTAAAAATAGTAGTAGAAATACTACTTTTGTTAAAAGTTTAAAAATATAAAATTTTATTGTTTGCCTAACTTTTTATTAAACAAATATGAACATATTTCATTCTCAAATCCTCCATAGGCTTATTTCTTTTTGAAAACATTTTTAAGTTTGTAAATGTAACTTGATATAATCCCTTCCATATGTGACAAACAAATGATTTTAAAATTTTTTAAGATAATTTATGAATATAAGAGTATTAACATGTTGAAATTGTTCAATCATTTTTCATATTTATTCAAGAAGAAAAAGAAAACTCTAAAATCTAAGTAGTTCTTTGTGTTTTTTCATAATCTTCAATCAAATTATCTTTGACGTATACTTAACATTTCTCTCAAATTAATCATTAATCATACGTTCAGTATGACTGGCAAATTAAATTTCAATCTGTTTTTGTTACTTTTCTTATTCAAATTTAGCATGACTCTTAGAAATCTTACAATTGTGGGTTTTGTATTGTTTTAATTAATATTTATTTAAGCCTTTTTGCTTAAAAACTAATCTTAAACAAAACATGTCTACGTCCCTCCGTCCGTCCCTCCTAGTGTCTCATATTTAAATTTGTTTTCTTGCAATACCCCAGCATGTTTTCCAAATTAGAAACAATACCCAACATCTTAAACAAAAGCAAGTTAATAATAATGACTTGAAACAAAAAAAAAAACAAATTGTTTACAAATTTAAACAAAATACTACAACAGTTGTGTGCAGCAGTTTTGTTACAATTGTACACAAAATTTTTGTTCAACAGCTGAGCCAGATTAACTTCGATTTGTTTGTTTGTTTGGCTATGAATAAGAAAAATATTTTCAATTTCAATTTGAATTGTGTTTTTTTTCCATTTCGTTTTTTTTGCCTCAACAAATTACAATGAGTATTATTTGCTGTTGCTTGTTTTCCTATTCCATGTTGTGGTAGAAGTTGTGTCTTTTTATTTAAAGAAGGTTTAAATCGAAAATAGTCTGAATTAAATGTAGTTCAGTTTTTTTTTCTGTAAGAAACTGAAGGGAAAACAGTTATAATGTAAAGCAAGAGAAAACATTTTTAAAGCACCCTTCTATAACATAAAGAAATCTTTTATTGTCAGTTTTAATAATGTTTTGGACAAATTTAATAATGAACATTTTATTTTGTTGTTACAACAAGGCAGCTATTTAGGCTGCCTTATTTCTTACAAATAATAGAAAAGGATTTTCATTTTTTTACAAATGATTACCTCAATCTAACAAAATGTTTTTGTTGTGTAAAGTACCTGTAATAGAGGTTAGAAAAGGGAGAAAAATAACTATTTTTATTTGTAATTATACTGAGAAACAAAAGAATACAACTTGCTTTAGCTTAAAAGCAAGCAGATTGCCTTAAAATTAAATTATTTAAATAGTAGTAGAAATACTACCTTTTTAAAACTATAAAATTTTATTGAATTCTTTAGTTTTTTCTTGTTCTAAGCAATATAATAGCCTTTAAAAGAAATTTTGAAAAAAGTAGTAGAAATACTACTTTTTTAAATGTAAGAAAAATAATAATTTTCTGTAAATTTTACTTATTTTGTTAGAGAAATAATAAATTTTATTAAATTCTACTAATTTTTGGTGATTATTTTAATTTTTAAAAATAGTAGTAGAAATACTACCTTATTAAAAAGTGTTAAAAATACTAAATTTGATTAAATTCTATTATGTTTTGCTTTTCTAAGTAAAATAACAGCCTTTAAATCAAATCTTGAAAATAGTAGTAGAAATACTACTTTTTTAAAATGTAAGAAAAATAGTAATTTTCGGTAAATTTTACTTATTTTGTTAGAGAAATAATAAATTTAATAAAATTCTACTTAGTTTTGGTGATTATTTGAATTTTTAAAAATAGTAGTAGAATTACAATTTTAAAAAGTGTTGAGCATACAAAATTTTATTAAATTCTATTATTTACATCTTTTATTTGAGAAATAATAAATTTAATAAAATTCTACTTATTTTTGGTGATTATTTGAATTTTTAAAAATAGTAGTAGAAATACTACCTTTTGAAAAAGTGTGAAAAATATTAAATTTGATTAAATTCTATTAGTTTTTGCTATTCTAAGCAAAATAACAGACTTTAAATAAAATTTTGAAAATAGTAGTAGAAATACTACTGTTTTAAATAAAAGAAAAATAATAATTTTCAGTAAATTTTACTTATTTTGTTAGAGAAATAATAAATTTAATAAAATTCTACTTATTTTTTGTGATTATTTGAATTTTTAAAAATAGTAGTAGAAATACTACCTTTTGAAAAAGTGTTAAAAATACTAAATTTCATTAAATTCTATTATTTTTTGCTATTCTAAGAAAATAACAGACTTTAAATTAAATTTTGAAAATAGTAGTAGAAATACTACTTTTTTTAAATGTAAGAAAAATAATAATTTTCAGTAAATTTTACTTATTTTGTTAGAGAAATAATAAATTTAATAAAATTCTACTTATTTTTGGTTAATATTTCAATTTGTAAAAATAGTAGTAGAAATACTACCTTTTGAAAAAGAGTGAAAAATATTAAATTTGATTAAATTCTATTATTTTTTGCTATTTTAAGCAAAATAACAGCCTTTAAATCAAATTTTGAAAATAGTAATAGAAATACTACTTTTTTTAAAAATAGCAAATTTCTATAAATTCTACTTCTTTTGTTTGAAAAATAGTAAATTTAATTAAATTATACTTATTTTTGGTCAATATTTCAATTTGTCAAAATAGTAGTAGAAATACTACCTTTTGAAAAAGTGTGAAAAAACAAAATTTGATTAAATTCTATTATTTTTTGCTATTTTAAGCATAATAACAGACTTTAAATTAAATTTTGAAAATAGTAGTAGCAATACTACTTTTTTAAAATGTAAGCAAACTAGTAATTTTCAGTAAATTTTACTTATTTTGTTAGAGAAATAATAAATTTAATAAAATTCTACTTATTTTTGGTGATTATTTGAATTTTTAAAAATAGTAGTAGAAATACTACCTTTTGAAAAAGTGTTAAAAATATTAAATTTGATTAAATTCTATTCGATTTTGTTATTCTAAGCAAAATAACAGACTTCAAATTAAATTTTTAAAATAGTAGTAGAAATACTACTGTTTTAAATAAAAGAAAAATAGCAAATTTCTTAAATTCTATGAAAAAGTGTGAAAAAACAAAATTTGATTAAATTCTATTATTTTTTGCTATTTTAAGCATAATAACAGACTTTAAATTAAATTTTGAAAATAGTAGTAGCAATACTACTTTTTTAAAATGTAAGCAAAATAGTAATTTTCAGTAAATTTTACTTATTTTGTTAGAGAAATAATAAATTTAATTAAATTCTACTTATTTTTGGTGATTATTTGAATTTTTAAAAATAGTAGTAGAAATACTACCTTTTGAAAAAGTGTTAAAAATATTAAATTTGATTAAATTCTATTCGATTTTGTTATTCTAAGCAAAATAACAGACTTTAAATTAAATTTTTAAAATAGTAGTAGAAATACTACTGTTTTAAATAAAAGAAAAATAGCAAATTTCTTAAATTCTATGAAAAAGTGTGAAAAAACAAAATTTGATTAAATTCTATTATTTTTTGCTATTTTAAGCATAATAACAGACTTTAAATTAAATTTTGAAAATAGTAGTAGCAATACTACTTTTTTAAAATGTAAGCAAAATAGTAATTTTCAGTAAATTTTACTTATTTTGTTAGAGAAATAATAAATTTAATTAAATTCTACTTATTTTTTTTGGTTAATATTTCAATTTATAAAAATAGTAGTAGAAATACTACCTTTTGAAAAAGAGTGAACAATATTAAATTTGATTAAATTCTATTAGTTTTTGTTTTTCTAAGGAAAATTACAGCTTTTTAAATAAATTTAAAAAAAATAGTTGTAGAAATACTACTTTTTTTAAATGTAAGAAAAATAGTAAATTTCTGTAAGTTCTACTTATTTTGTTAGAGAAATAATAAATTTAATAAAATTCTACTTATTTTTGGTGATTATTTGAATTTTTAAAAATAGTAGTAGAAATACTACCTTTTGAAAAAGAGTGAAAAATACTAAATTTGATTAAATGTAATAAAATTCTACTTAGTTTTGGTGATTATTTGAATTTTTAAAATTAGTAGTAGAAATACTACAATTTTAAAAAGTGTTAAAAATACTAAATTTGATTAAATTCTATTAGGTTTTGCTATTCTAAGCAAAATAGCAGCATTTAAAATAAATTTTGAAAATAGTAGTAGAAATACTACTTTTTTAAACTGTATGAAAAATAGTTTTTTTCGGTAAATTTCGCTTATTTCGTTAGAGAAATAATAAATTTAATTAAATTCCACTTATTTTTGGTTAATATTTCAATTTGTAAAAATAGTAGTAGAAATACTACCTTTTGAAAAAGAGTGAAAAATACTAAATTTGATTAAATTCTGTTAGTTTTCTATTCAAAATATATTCTAAGCAAAATAACAGACTTTAAATAAAATTTTGAAATTAGTAGTAGAAATACTGCTGTTTTAAATAAAAGAAAAATAGCAAATTTCTATAAATTCTACTTCTTTTGTTTGAGAAATAATAAATTTAATTAAATTCTACTTATTTTTGGTTAATATTTCAATTTGTAAAAATAGTAGTAGAAAAAGTGTGAAAAATATTAAATTTGAATAAATTCTGTTAGTTTTTGCTATTCTAAGGAAAATGACAACTTTTTAAATAAATTTAAAAAAATAGTAGTAGAAATACTACTTTTTTTAAATGTAAAAAAATTTTAATTTTCGGTAAATTTTACTTATTTTTTGGAGAAATAATAAATTTAATAAAATTCTACTTATTTTTGGTGATTATTTGAATTTTTAAAAATAGTAGTAGAAATACTACAATTTTAAAAAGTGTTAAGAATACAAAATTATATTAAATTCTATTATTTTTTTGCTATTTTAAGCAAAATAACAGGCTTTAAATTAAATTTTGAAAATAGTAGTAGCAATACTACTTTTTTAAAATGTAAGAAAAATAGTAATTTTCAGTAAATTTTACTTATTTTGTTAGAGAAATTTTTGGTGTTTAATTGAATTTTTAAAAATAGTAGTAGAAATACTACTTTTTTAAATAAAAGAAAAATAGTAAATTTCATTAAATTATACATAGTTTTCGTTATAAAATATAGTATTTTATCTTTATATGTGTTTTAAAACATCATAAAAGAAAAATAGTAGTAGAAATGGTACTTTTTTAAAACTGTTAAAAATAGCTAATTTTATTAAATTAACTTATTTTTTGTTATTCTAAACAAAATAACAGCATTTAAATTAAATTTTGAAAATAGTAGTAGAAATGCTACTTTTTTTAAAAGTGTTAAAAACGCCAAATTTTATTAAATTCTCTTATTTATTGTTATACTAAGCCAAATAACAGCATTTAAATTAAATTTCGAAAATAGTAGTAGAAATACTACTTTTTTTAAAAGTGTTGAAAACGCCAAATTTTATTAAATTCTCTAATTTCGTTATTATAAGCAAAATAAAAGCATTTAAATTAAATTTCGAAAATAGTAGTAGAAATACTACTTTTTTTAAAAGTGTTAAAAATAGCAAATTTTATTAAATTCTCTTATTTTTTGTTATTCTATGCATAATAACAGCACTTAAATTAAATTTCGAAAATAGTAGCAGAAATACTACTTTTTTAAAATGTAAGAAAAATACGTTTTTAGTATAAAGGCTTTGGAGAATATTGCCTTGAGACTGTTTTTTTTTTTGTAATTTCCCTTGTTCCTTTAGCTTGCAGTGTATGGCTAACAACTTTCATTGCTGCTTGACATGATTCCAAGGTTTAATTAAAAGTGCAGGAAATAAAGGACGACAACTGATTAAAAAGTGTCTTCTAGTAGTTTTTTCCTTCCTGCAATTATTTACTTACTTATAAGGATTAGGGTTGGCAAAAGTAATAACAAATTAATTTAGAATACAGTGAAGACACTGATAAACGAGATAAGAGAATGTCAAACAAAGTACATAGTAATAATAAAAAGAAAAGTCATTTTAAGACACTAAATATTGCGAACTTCATCAGCGTTTTTCAATTTGATTCATACTATTGGGAAATAGTATTAGTAATTTAATAGCTCTGTTCATTTAAATTTAACTTTCACATAAATGCTCAAGTCAAATTTAAATATCTACTCTTCTCCAAACATGATGACATGTATTTCCGCTCTGCTAAGTGATTTTAAATTGAAAACAAAAATCTTTTAACTGTTTTAAATACATAAATCACCAACTATTATAATTGATTTGCACACTGACATATTCTCTCCACACATATATTCAAAACCGAAAATGGCTATTTGTATTAAAAAAATAAAAAAACTCATCTATTTAAAAACCCAAACTTGAAAATGGTAATAAATTTAATTTTCAACATCAAACACAGTAGTCAACAAACGTTAGCAAAAGGTTTCATTCATTTCATATAAACACAAATAAATAAATATGTTTGTATATTTTGTACAAATAAAATTTATTAACATTTCATTTAAATAAATAACAGCCAAATATACATATAAATATTTTCACGAAAAGTTTGCCTTTTTTCGTCGACTATAAATATTTATTTATACTCGTTGCCCAGTAGGAAATAATCAAATGCGAAAGCTTTAGGAATATTTCAATCCGAACCAGTTCAGCGTTAGGGAAATGATGTGAATTTTTCAATATTATTGAGAACCTTCAAATAGCCTCCAGATGGGAATTTGATCATTGATCCATCCTTAACAATGATCATGTAGGAAAACCTAATCTACATTTATCAAACGCCGGTAGTTGAACATTGATGGAAATGATTGAGAAATTTTACATCAAATTTCCCACAGACCCTCTCAAAACATTTAAACACGAAACAGAGACAGAGGAAAAGTGAAAAGCATAAAAACAGTAAAATAATCATGTTAAATTAATAGTTTTATGTCAACTGACAGCTGAGTGGAGTGATGCCATGCTTTTATAACATCAAGAGTTAAATTGAAACATCATGATGTAGGAGTCTGCAAGAAAAAAAAACACGGAACAAAATGAGGCAAAAAACGAGCCAGAAAAAAACGCTCACTTCCGTTTAACTTAAATTAACATGATACAGAAATGAATGACAAAAAAAATGGCAAGAGTATTTAACAGGGCTAACAAAGGAGAAGTAGGATAATCAAGAGATCTATCAATTTTATGGATGAATAAACCCCATAACAAAGACCAGACTAAACTTGAAAAGAACTAGAACAGAACTAGAATAGAACTAGAACTGAACTAGAACAGAACTAGAACAGAACTAGAACAGAACTAGAACAGAACTAGAACAGAACTAGAACAGAACTAGAACAGAACTAGAACAGAACAGAACTAGAACAGAACTAGAACAGAACTAGAACAGAACTAGAACAGAACTAGAACAGAACTAGAACAGAACTAGAACAGAACTAGAACAGAACTAGAACAGAACTAGAACAGAACTAGAACAGAACTAGAACAGAACTAGAACATAACTAGAACAGAACTAGAACAGAACTAGAACAGAACTAGAACAGAACTAGAACAGAACTAGAACAGAACTAGAACAGAACTAGAACAGAACTAGAACAGAACTAGAACAGAACTAGAACAGAACTAGAACAGAACTAGAACAGAACTAGAACAGAACTAGAACAGAACTAGAACAGAACTAGAACAGAACTAGAACAGAACTAGAACAGAACTAGAACAGAACTAGAACAGAACTAGAACAGAACTAGAACAGAACTAGAACAGAACTAGAACAGAACTAGAACAGAACTAGAACAGAACTAGAACTAGAACAGAACTAGAACAGAACTAGAACAGAACTAGAACAGAACTAGAACAGAACTAGAACAGAACTAGAACAGAACTAGAACAGAACTAGAACAGAACTAGAACAGAACTAGAACAGAACTAGAACAGAACTAGAACAGAACTAGAACAGAACTAGAACAGAACTAGAACAGAACTAGAACAGAACTAGAACAGAACTAGAACAGAACTAGAACAGAACTAGAACAGAACTAGAACAGAACTAGAACAGAACTAGAACAGAACTAGAACAGAACTAGAACAGAACTAGAACAGAACTAGAACTAGAACAGAACTAGAACAGAACTAGAACAGAACTAGAACAGAACTAGAACAGAACTAGAACAGAACTAGAACTAGAACAGAACTAGAACAGAACTAGAACAGAACTAGAACAGAACTAGAACAGAACTAGAACAGAACTAAAACAGAACTAGAACAGAACTAGAACAGAACTAGAACAGAACTAGAACAGAACTAGAACAGAACTAGAACAGAACTAGAACAGAACTAGAACAGAACTAGAACAGAACTAGAACAGAACTAGAACAGAACTAGAACAGAACTAGAACAGAACTAGAACAGAACTAGAACAGAACTAGAACAGAACTAGAACAGAACTAGAACAGAACTAGAACAGAACTAGAACAGAACTAGAACAGAACTAGAACAGAACTAGAACAGAACTAGAACAGAACTAGAACAGAACTAGAACAGAACTAGAACAGAACTAGAACAGAACTAGAACAGAACTAGAACTAGAACAGAACTAGAACAGAACTAGAACAGAACTAGAACAGAACTAGAACAGAACTAGAACAGAACTAGAACAGAACTAGAACAGAACTAGAACAGAACTAGAACAGAACTAGAACAGAACTAGAACAGAACTAGAACAGAACTAGAACAGAACTAGAACAGAACTAGAACAGAACTAGAACAGAACTAGAACAGAACTAGAACAGAACTAGAACAGAACTAGAACAGAACTAGAACAGAACTAGAACAGAACTAGAACAGAACTAGAACAGAACTAGAACAGAACTAGAACAGAACTAGAACAGAACTAGAACAGAACTAGAACAGAACTAGAACAGAACTAGAACAGAACTAGAACAGAACTAGAACAGAACTAGAACAGAACTAGAACAGAACTAGAACAGAACTAGAACAGAACTAGAACAGAACTAGAACAGAACTAGAACAGAACTAGAACAGAACTAGAACAGAACTAGAACAGAACTAGAACAGAACTAGAACAGAACTAGAACAGAACTAGAACAGAACTAGAACAGAACTAGAACAGAACTAGAACAGAACTAGAACAGAACTAGAACAGAACTAGAACAGAACTAGAACAGAACTAGAACAGAACTAGAACAGAACTAGAACAGAACTAGAACAGAACTAGAACAGAACTAGAACAGAACTAGAACAGAACTAGAACAGAACTAGAACAGAACTAGAACAGAACTAGAACAGAACTAGAACAGAACTAGAACAGAACTAGAACAGAACTAGAACAGAACTAGAACAGAACTAGAACAGAACTAGAACAGAACTAGAACAGAACTAGAACAGAACTAGAACAGAACTAGAACAGAACTAGAACAGAACTAGAACAGAACTAGAACAGAACTAGAACAGAACTAGAACAGAACTAGAACAGAACTAGAACAGAACTAGAACAGAACTAGAACAGAACTAGAACAGAACTAGAACAGAACTAGAACAGAACTAGAACAGAACTAGAACAGAACTAGAACAGAACTAGAACAGAACTAGAACAGAACTAGAACAGAACTAGAACAGAACTAGAACAGAACTAGAACAGAACTAGAACAGAACAGAACAGAACAGAACTAGAACAGAACTAGAACAGAACTAGAACAGAACTAGAACAGAACTAGAACAGAACTAGAACAGAACTAGAACAGAACTAGAACAGAACTAGAACAGAACTAGAACAGAACTAGAACAGAACTAGAACAGAACTAGAACAGAACTAGAACAGAACTAGAACAGAACTAGAACAGAACTAGAACAGAACTAGAACAGAACTAGAACAGAACTAGAACAGAACTAGAACAGAACTAGAACAGAACTAGAACAGAACTAGAACAGAACTAGAACTAGAACAGAACTAGAACAGAACTAGAACAGAACTAGAACAGAACTAGAACAGAACTAGAACAGAACTAGAACAGAACTAGAACAGAACTAGAACAGAACTAGAACAGAACTAGAACAGAACTAGAACAGAACTAGAACAGAACTAGAACAGAACTAGAACAGAACTAGAACAGAACTAGAACAGAACTAGAACAGAACTAGAACAGAACTAGAACAGAACTAGAACAGAACTAGAACAGAACTAGAACAGAACTAGAACAGAACTAGAACAGAACTAGAACAGAACTAGAACAGAACTAGAACAGAACTAGAACAGAACTAGAACAGAACTAGAACAGAACTAGAACAGAACTAGAACAGAACTAGAACAGAACTAGAACAGAACTAGAACAGAACTAGAACAGAACTAGAACAGAACTAGAACAGAACTAGAACAGAACTAGAACAGAACTAGAACAGAACTAGAACAGAACTAGAACAGAACTAGAACAGAACTAGAACAGAACTAGAACAGAACTAGAACAGAACTAGAACAGAACTAGAACAGAACTAGAACAGAACTAGAACAGAACTAGAACAGAACTAGAACAGAACTAGAACAGAACTAGAACAGAACTAGAACAGAACTAGAACAGAACTAGAACAGAACTAGAACAGAACTAGAACAGAACTAGAACAGAACTAGAACAGAACTAGAACAGAACTAGAACAGAACTAGAACAGAACTAGAACAGAACTAGAACAGAACTAGAACAGAACTAGAACAGAACTAGAACAGAACTAGAACAGAACTAGAACAGAACTAGAACAGAACTAGAACAGAACTAGAACAGAACTAGAACAGAACTAGAACAGAACTAGAACAGAACTAGAACAGAACTAGAACAGAACTAGAACAGAACTAGAACAGAACTAGAACAGAACTAGAACAGAACTAGAACAGAACTAGAACAGAACTAGAACAGAACTAGAACAGAACTAGAACAGAACTAGAACAGAACTAGAACAGAACTAGAACAGAACTAGAACAGAACTAGAACAGAACTAGAACAGAACTAGAACAGAACTAGAACAGAACTAGAACAGAACTAGAACAGAACTAGAACAGAACTAGAACAGAACTAGAACAGAACTAGAACAGAACTAGAACAGAACTAGAACAGAACTAGAACAGAACTAGAACAGAACTAGAACAGAACTAGAACAGAACTAGAACAGAACTAGAACAGAACTAGAACAGAACTAGAACAGAACTAGAACAGAACTAGAACAGAACTAGAACAGAACTAGAACAGAACTAGAACAGAACTAGAACAGAACTAGAACAGAACTAGAACAGAACTAGAACAGAACTAGAACAGAACTAGAACAGAACTAGAACAGAACTAGAACAGAACTAGAACAGAACTAGAACAGAACTAGAACAGAACTAGAACAGAACAGAACAGAACAGAACTAGAACAGAACTAGAACAGAACTAGAACAGAACTAGAACAGAACTAGAACAGAACTAGAACAGAACTAGAACAGAACTAGAACAGAACTAGAACAGAACTAGAACAGAACTAGAACAGAACTAGAACAGAACTAGAACAGAACTAGAACAGAACTAGAACAGAACTAGAACAGAACTAGAACAGAACTAGAACAGAACTAGAACAGAACTAGAACAGAACTAGAACAGAACTAGAACAGAACTAGAACAGAACTAGAACAGAACTAGAACAGAACTAGAACAGAACTAGAACAGAACTAGAACAGAACTAGAACAGAACTAGAACAGAACTAGAACAGAACTAGAACAGAACTAGAACAGAACTAGAACAGAACTAGAACAGAACTAGAACAGAACTAGAACAGAACTAGAACAGAACTAGAACAGAACTAGAACAGAACTAGAACAGAACTAGAACAGAACTAGAACAGAACTAGAACAGAACTAGAACAGAACTAGAACAGAACTAGAACAGAACTAGAACAGAACTAGAACAGAACTAGAACAGAACTAGAACAGAACTAGAACAGAACTAGAACAGAACTAGAACAGAACTAGAACAGAACTAGAACAGAACTAGAACAGAACTAGAACAGAACTAGAACAGAACTAGAACAGAACTAGAACAGAACTAGAACAGAACTAGAACAGAACTAGAACAGAACTAGAACAGAACTAGAACAGAACTAGAACAGAACTAGAACAGAACTAGAACAGAACTAGAACAGAACTAGAACAGAACTAGAACAGAACTAGAACAGAACTAGAACAGAACTAGAACAGAACTAGAACAGAACTAGAACAGAACTAGAACAGAACTAGAACAGAACTAGAACAGAACTAGAACAGAACTAGAACAGAACTAGAACAGAACTAGAACAGAACTAGAACAGAACTAGAACAGAACTAGAACAGAACTAGAACAGAACTAGAACAGAACTAGAACAGAACTAGAACAGAACTAGAACAGAACTAGAACAGAACTAGAACAGAACTAGAACAGAACTAGAACAGAACTAGAACAGAACTAGAACAGAACTAGAACAGAACTAGAACAGAACTAGAACAGAACTAGAACAGAACTAGAACAGAACTAGAACAGAACTAGAACAGAACTAGAACAGAACTAGAACAGAACTAGAACAGAACTAGAACAGAACTAGAACAGAACTAGAACAGAACTAGAACAGAACTAGAACAGAACTAGAACAGAACTAGAACAGAACTAGAACAGAACTAGAACAGAACTAGAACAGAACTAGAACAGAACTAGAACAGAACTAGAACAGAACTAGAACAGAACTAGAACAGAACTAGAACAGAACTAGAACAGAACTAGAACAGAACTAGAACAGAACTAGAACAGAACTAGAACAGAACTAGAACAGAACTAGAACAGAACTAGAACAGAACTAGAACAGAACTAGAACAGAACTAGAACAGAACAGAACTAGAACAGAACTAGAACAGAACTAGAACAGAACAGAACTAGAACAGAACAGAACTAGAACAGAACTAGAACAGAACTAGAACAGAACTAGAACAGAACTAGAACAGAACTAGAACAGAACTAGAACAGAACTAGAACAGAACTAGAACAGAACTAGAACAGAACTAGAACAGAACTAGAACAGAACTAGAACAGAACTAGAACAGAACTAGAACAGAACTAGAACAGAACTAGAACAGAACTAGAACAGAACTAGAACAGAACTAGAACAGAACTAGAACAGAACTAGAACAGAACTAGAACAGAACTAGAACAGAACTAGAACAGAACTAGAACAGAACTAGAACAGAACTAGAACAGAACTAGAACAGAACTAGAACAGAACTAGAACAGAACTAGAACAGAACTAGAACAGAACTAGAACAGAACTAGAACAGAACTAGAACAGAACTAGAACAGAACTAGAACAGAACTAGAACAGAACTAGAACAGAACTAGAACAGAACTAGAACAGAACTAGAACAGAACTAGAACAGAACTAGAACAGAACTAGAACAGAACTAGAACAGAACTAGAACAGAACTAGAACAGAACTAGAACAGAACTAGAACAGAACTAGAACAGAACTAGAACAGAACTAGAACAGAACTAGAACAGAACTAGAACAGAACTAGAACAGAACTAGAACAGAACTAGAACAGAACTAGAACAGAACTAGAACAGAACTAGAACAGAACTAGAACAGAACTAGAACAGAACTAGAACAGAACTAGAACAGAACTAGAACAGAACTAGAACTAGAACAGAACTAGAACAGAACTAGAACAGAACTAGAACAGAACTAGAACAGAACTAGAACAGAACTAGAACAGAACTAGAACAGAACTAGAACAGAACTAGAACAGAACTAGAACAGAACTAGAACAGAACTAGAACAGAACTAGAACAGAACTAGAACAGAACTAGAACAGAACTAGAACAGAACTAGAACAGAACTAGAACAGAACTAGAACAGAACTAGAACAGAACTAGAACAGAACTAGAACAGAACTAGAACAGAACTAGAACAGAACTAGAACAGAACTAGAACAGAACTAGAACAGAACTAGAACAGAACTAGAACAGAACTAGAACAGAACTAGAACAGAACTAGAACAGAACTAGAACAGAACTAGAACAGAACTAGAACAGAACTAGAACAGAACTAGAACAGAACTAGAACAGAACTAGAACAGAACTAGAACAGAACTAGAACAGAACTAGAACAGAACTAGAACAGAACTAGAACAGAACTAGAACAGAACTAGAACAGAACTAGAACAGAACTAGAACAGAACTAGAACAGAACTAGAACAGAACTAGAACAGAACTAGAACAGAACTAGAACAGAACTAGAACAGAACTAGAACAGAACTAGAACAGAACTAGAACAGAACTAGAACAGAACTAGAACAGAACTAGAACAGAACTAGAACAGAACTAGAACAGAACTAGAACAGAACTAGAACAGAACTAGAACAGAACTAGAACAGAACTAGAACAGAACTAGAACAGAACTAGAACAGAACTAGAACAGAACTAGAACAGAACTAGAACAGAACTAGAACAGAACTAGAACAGAACTAGAACAGAACTAGAACAGAACTAGAACAGAACTAGAACAGAACTAGAACAGAACTAGAACAGAACTAGAACAGAACTAGAACAGAACTAGAACAGAACTAGAACAGAACTAGAACAGAACTAGAACAGAACTAGAACAGAACTAGAACAGAACTAGAACAGAACTAGAACAGAACTAGAACAGAACTAGAACAGAACTAGAACAGAACTAGAACAGAACTAGAACAGAACTAGAACAGAACTAGAACAGAACTAGAACAAGAACAGAACTACACTGTTTTCCTAGAAAATTGCCTTGTAAGACAGTTTTCTTATAGAAAATTGTCTTTGTAAAGACAGTTTTTCTTATAGAAAATTGTCTTTGTAAAGACAGTTTTTCTTATAGAAAATTGTCTTTGTAAAGACAGTTTTTCTTATAGAAAATTGTCTTTGTAAAGACAGTTTTTCTTATAGAAAATTGTCTTTGTAAAGACAGTTTTTCTTATAGAAAATTGTCTTTGTAAAGACAGTTTTTCTTATAGAAAATTGTCTTTGTAAAGACATTTTTTCTTATAGAAAATTGTCTTTGTAAAGACATTTTTTCTTATAGAAAATTGTCTTTGTAAACGACAGTTTTCCTATAGAAAATTGTCTTTGTAAAGACAGTTTTTCTATAGAAAATTGTCTTTATAAAGACAGTTTTCCTATAGAAAATTGTCTTTGCAAAATGTCTTTACAAAGACAGTTTTCCTATAGAAAATTGTCTTTGTAAAGACAGTTTTCCTATAGAAAATTGTCTTTGTAAAGACAGTTTTCCTATAGAAAATTGTCTTTGTAAAGACAGTTTTCCTATAGAAAATTGTCTTTGTAAAGACAGTTTTCCTATAGAAAATTGTCTTTGTAAAGACAGTTTTCCTATAGAAAATTGTCTTTAGCATCCTTCCCTTTAATAACAAACTTATTTGATGAGTCCAATGATGTTAGTTGAAAACGGCAGCAGCATGAACAGTGGCAGTGGCAAAAAGTGACAGATTTGTATTAGAGAAAAAAAAAACAGAAGAAATAAAACTGTCACTGGTGGTAATTGCTTTGCTAAATTGTCTAAACTTGTTTAATAAACAAATTAATGGACTGTTATTCTAGCAATTAATTTATAAGGATTTCTTTTTGTTTTTGCTTTCTCATTGGACGTTTAAATATAAACAAAACAAAAGCGGTGAAAATGAGCTGTCATAAATATGTTTAAAGTATTAATGGTTATTAGGGTGGCAGAATAATGGATACAATTGAGGGGAACTTTGAGTGAAAGGTCAAAATGAAAGGAAATATGAAAACTTAAAATTTTTTTAAATTTTCTATTTAAAAACAAAATGGTTATTTAAAATTTGTTTGAAACTTTGCTTTAAATTTGCCCTTTTGCTAAGAGAACTTGTGCTGTCGTTTGTTGATTATTATAGTTGTAAACTTCATGTTTACATTAACATATTTATGTTTACAAATGCATGTGTCTACACACAGACATATGTATGTATATGACAAACTATTTGTATTAGTTTAACAAGACAGAAGTTTATTTATTATGGAAAAACTCTTGCACACATAGATACGCGTTTACACCCATCCACTTATATTTATATCTGTTTAGAGTTAAATATTCGTAAGTTGACTAAAATGTCAAAAAAGTTTTTTGTTTTTTTTTTTGTCATACAATTTAAATACTTATGCATGTAGGGATGGAGAGATGTAGGGTGTAGTTGTAGAAGTATTGTAAATATTTCAGCTTAAAACACACAGAGATATTTACAGTATTTGTTTATTATTTCAGTGACATATTTCCATACTCTCAGGCAAACACACTCATAGCTAGTCACACGTCTTCCTACATATATTAAAACCTAATTTGCAAAAGGCTCTATGTTACATTTAAATCATTTTACAAAAGCTGTGAAATGAGAAAACAAATCAAAAGTAAGAGAAAATATCAAATTTCACGTCTTTCAGATTGTCTTTCAGATGGTTTTGTTTTCATTTAACCCCAGTTTTTATTTAATTGTTAAAATGTTAGTTAGATGCTTTTGCATTTTAATGCAATAAAAAGCTAAGTATGTGTTTTTTTTAACAAAAGTTTTTAGCTTAAAGTTTTACCTCTTATTATACCCCTCACCATATAAGTTTGTCATTCCCTTTGTAATTTCAAAAATGTTCATTGATATAACCATGTCCATCTGTATGTTGAAATCAACTTCCCATAGCCCCCAAATAACTTACATACATGTTTCATACATCAATACATCCGCTAAAGTTTCGCTTGGGTTGCTATTTAAAATCAAGAAAATCGGCCCACAAATGGCTGAGATATAAGCAAAAAACCAAGACTACCTCGATTTTTGATCTATAATCTATATCAGGATTACTAAAACCTTAATATACACAATATGGATATCTAATGATAGCTATTTGAAAGACCTTTCCAATGACATATAGGACAACATAGTAATTTGGACCTATAATGGGTCAAAATCGCTAAAAATATTTTTTTTAAAGAAAAAATTTTTTTTAACAGAAATTTTGTTTTGCTAATAAAATTCAGCAAAAAAATTAAAAAAATAATTTTTTAAAAATTAAAATATTTTTTTCCACAAAAACTATTTTCCATCTTTATCTTAATAATATTTTTGGGTGAAGGCTATAAGTTAAGGCTTAGACGATTATATTTCTCTTATTTGTTTTAAACACACATGCAAACATTTTTTCATTTGCTTCAACCACATTTAAATATTTACATCGTTTCACAAAAAGTTTTGTATAGCTGTGAAGTCACTCATTTTACTTATTTATTGTAGTATTTTAGCCGTAGTTTTTGTTGTTTTATTCAAAATATTACTTAAAAATGTACAAGATAAAGTTAAATATTGAAATCTTAGAAAGCTGCGGTTTTAACTAAAAAAATTTGGGTGGTTTTAAACATTGAAAACAGCGGGTTTCTTTGAAGATCTTATTTTATCTTAAATAGGAATTAAAGATTGCAATGTATTTTAAACTAGGGTTATTTTATTAGAGAAAATTGCTAAAGAATTTATTGCAAAATAAACGAAAAATTCTTTTGCAACATTTTATGAAAAATGTGTTGTTGTTTGTTAAATATTTGTAATGATTTTTCCTTCGTTTTATTTTATGATTTAGAAATTAGTTATTTTGGAAATAATACACAGCTCCAGAATGATTGGAGATCATTATTAGCATCAATCGTGGTTCTTTAACAACATCAATCCTGATTCTTTAACAACATCAATCCGGGTTCTTTTAAAACATCAATCCTGGTTCTTTAACAACATCAATCCTGGTTCTGTAACAACATCAATCCTGGTTCTGTAACAACATCAATCCTGGTTCTGTAACAACATAAATCCAGCTTCCTTCACTCGTGCTTCCTTAACAACATCAATTCTGTTTCTTTAACAACATCAATCCTGGTTCTTTAACAACATCGATCGTCGTTCTTTAACAACATCAATACTGGTTTCTTAACAGCATCAATACAGGTTCTCTAACAACATTAATCCTGGTTCTTTAAAAACATAAATCGTCATTCTTTAACAACATCAATCCTGGTTCTTTAACAACTTCAATCCAGCTTCCTTCACTCGTGGTTCCTTAACAACATCAATCCTGGTTCTTTAACAACATCAAATCTGGTTCATTAACAACATCAATTCTGGTTCCTTAACAAAAGGAATACTGGCTCCTTAACAATATCAATCCTGGTTCTTTAACAACATTAATCGTCGTTCTTTAACAACATCAATCCTGGTTCTTTAACAACATCAATCCTGGTTCTGTAACAACATCAATCCTGGTTCTGTAACAACATCAATCCTGGTTCTTTAACAACATCAATCCAGCTTCCTTCACTCGTGGTTCCTTAACAACATCAATCCAGTTTCTTTAACAACATCAATCCTGGTTCTGTAACAACATCAATTCTGGTTCTTTAACAACATCAATCCAGCTTCCTTCACTCGTGGTTCCTTAACAACATCAATCCTGGTTTTTTAACAACATCAATCCTGTTTCTCTAACAACATCAATCCAGCTTCCTTCACTTGTGGTTCCTTAACAACATCAATCCTGGTTCTTTAACAACATTAATCCTGGTTTTCTATCAACATCATTCCTGGTTCATAACAACATCAATCCTGTTTCTCTAACAACATTAGTCGTCGTTCTTTAACAACATCAATCCTGGTTCTTTAACAACATCAATCCAGGTTCTCAAACAACATCATTCCTGGTTCTTTACCAACATCAATCCAGCTTCCTTCACTCGTGGTTCCTTAACAACATCAATCCTGGTTCTTTAACAACATTAGTCGTCGTTCTTTAACAACATTAATCCTGGTTCTTTAACAACATCAATCCAGGTTTTCTAACAACATCATTCCTGGTTCGTTAACAACATCAATCCTGTTTCTCTAACAACATCAATCCAGCTTCCTTCACTCGTCGTTCTTTAACAAAATCAATCCTGGTTCTTTAACAACATCAATCCAGGTTCTCAAACAACATCAATCCTGTTTCTCTAACAAAATCAATCCAGCTTCCTTCACTCGTGGTTCTTTAACAACATCAATCCAGGTTCTGTAACAACATCATTCCTGGTTCTTTAACAACATCAATCCTGGTTCTTCAACAGCACCAATCCTAGTTCTTTACCCACATCAATCCTGGTTCCTTCACTCGTGGTTCCTTAACAACATCAATCCTGGTTCTTTAACAACATCAATCGTGGTTCTCTAACAACATCAAACCTGGTTCTTTAACAAAGTCAATCGTGGTTTTATAACAACATCAAATTGGATCCTTAACAACATCGAACGTGGTACCTTATCGGAATCAATCAAGGTTCTTTAACAATATCAATCGTGGTTATTTAACAACAAACTTGTTTGTAAACTTTTCTATAACTTTACTTTATTTTTTTCATATTTCTTCTTTAATATAAAACAAACTGATTCGCCTTTAACATATAAACAACCAATTAAATTACTCTATAAACGTTTCTATTTATGTATCTTGTTTAGCATTCATTTATATTCAAAAACTTTCATTTATATACAGTTTTCTATATGAATCAAGGATGTCTCTATACATCTTTGATGGCAATGTATTGAACAGCTTTATCGTTGAAGGTCTAGTTTTCCATTTCCAATGTTTAATTCAGCTGTTTGTTGGCTTCCCAAAAAATATGCAAGATTAAACAAATCAGAATTAAATACAGAAACAAAACCTAGATTTGAAAAAAATAAAAAACATTTGCCAGCTATACATATATTTAGATAAACAGAATATTAAAGTGTTCTCAAACACGGTACAAGTGTAGAGTAGTTACCTTTGCTCAGCCTCTGAATGCTTGCAGCTTTAATCAAATTTACAAATTGAATAAAAGCTACAAACTACTATGTAAAATACTTTCATAGGAGCAGGGAGGGCCAAGCTGATACAGAAATTTGTCATTTGTAAATTATCATTTAATTTTGCTTAAGTTTTAAAACATTACCAAGTGTTTCTACTTATTCAAACATCATTCTAATCCTTAAAGTAGCAAGACCCTTATGATCCTTTTCTCTAACCCCTGATTAACCTCTTAACGCCTTTACTGCAATAAATCAACGCTGGCTCGCCTTTGCCCTTAACTCTGTACATCACTGCCTTCCAGCGCATTAAATAAAATTTGTGACTGTATAAAAATAACAAAGAGACAACAAAACATGAACAAGTTGACAGACATCGCATGTTCATACAAATAAAATAAAACAACTACCATATACTGACATTTTCGCATATTCTGTGACATAAATAGCCTTAATATCTGTTACTGTTTTCGATCTCGGTCTCGAGCTCTTCACAACCAAACAACAATCCGAGAATGTATAAATAAATAAAAGTGTGAGAAACAGTAACAACAACAATAACAATTGCAATTGCGACATTAATATAGTGCGAAAATAAAACAAAAACAAATTATATATCGATGCATAGGTTTGAAAGGGTGTATTCATTATATTGCGAAAATGTATTGGTCTTCAATATCAAAAAGACGAAATTTTAACATCAATCGTGGTTCTTTAATATCGATGGATTATGATTCTTAAACAACATCAATCGTGGCTCTTTAACAACATCAATCCGGGATCTTTAATAACATCAATCCAGGTTCTCTAACAACATCAATCCTGGATCTTTAACAACATCCATCCAGTTTCCTTCACTCGTGGTTCCTTAACAACATCAATCCGGGTTCTTTAGCAACATCGATCCTGTATCTTTAACAACATCAATCCTGGTTCTCTAACAACGTCAATCTTGGTTCTTTAACAACATCAATCCTGGTTCTTTAACAACATCAATCCAGGTTCTTTAACAACATTAATCCACGTTCCTCCACTCGTGGTTCCTTAACTACATTAATCCTGGTTCTCCAACAACGTCAATCCTCGTTCTTTCACTCGTGGTTCCTTAGCAACATCAATCCTGGTTCCTTAACAACATCAATCCTGGTTCTTTAACAACATTAATCCTGGTTCTTTAACAACATCAATCCTGGTTCTTTAACAACATTAATCCTGGTTCTTTAACAACATCAATCCTGGTTCTTTAACAACATTAATCCTGGTTCTTTAACAACATTAATCCTAGTTCTTTAACAACATTAATCCTGGTTCTTTAACAACATCAATCCTGGTTCTTTAACAACATCAATCCTGGATCTTTAACAACATCCATCCAGTTTCCTTCACTCAAGGTTCCTTAACAACATCAATCCGGGTTCTTTAACAACGTCAATCCTGGTTAATTAACAATATCAATCCTGTGTCGTTAACAACATCAATCCAGGATCTTTAGCGACATCGATCCTGAATCTTTAACAACATCAATCCAGGTTCTATAACAACATCAATCCTGGTTCCTTAACAATATCAATCCTGGTTCTTTAACAACATCAATCCACGTTCCTTCACTCGTGGTTCCTTAACTACATCAATCCTGGTTCTTTAACAACATCAGTCCTGGTTCTCTAACAACGTCAATCCTGGTTCTTTCACTCGTGGTTCCTTAACAACATCAATCCTGAATCTTTAACAACACCAATCAGGGTTCTATAACAACATCAATCCTTGTTCCTTAACAACATCAATCCTGGTTCTTTAACAACATCAATCCAGGTTCTTTAACAACATCAATCCAGGTTTCTTCACTCGTTGTTCCTTAACAACATCAATCCTTGTTCTCTAACTACGTCAATCCTGATTCTTTCACTCGTGGTTCCTTAACAACATCAATCCAGGTTCTTTAACAACATTAATCCTGGTTCTTGAACAACATCTATCCCGGTTCTTTATCAACATCAATCCTGGTTCCTTAACAGAATCAATCCTGGTTGTCTAACAACATCAATCTAGGCTCTTTAACAACATCAATCCAGGTTCTTTAACAACATCAATCCAGGTTCTTTAGCAACATCAATCCACGTTCCTTCACTCGTGGTTCCTTAACTACATCAATCCAGGTTCTTTAACAACATCAATCCTGGTGCTCTAACAACGTCAATCCTGTTTCCTTAACAACATCAATCCTGGTTCTTTAACAACATCAATCCAGGTTCCTTCACTCGTTTTTCCTTAACAACATCAATCCTGGTTCTCTAACAACGTCAATCCTGATTCTTTCACTCGTGGTTCCTTAACAACATCAATCCAGGTTCTTTAACAACATTAATCCTGGTTCTTGAACAACATCTATCCCGGTTCTTTATCAACATCAATCCTGGTTCCTTAACAACATCAATCCTGGTTATTTAACAACATCAATCCTGGTTCTTTAACAACATCAATCCAGGTTCTTTAACAACATCAATCCAGGTTCTTTAGCGACATCAATCCACGTTCCTTCACTCGTGGTTCCTTAACTACATCAATCCAGGTTCTTTAATAACATCAATCCTGGTGCTCTAACAACGTCAATCCTGGTTCTTTAACAATATCAATCCTGGTTCTTTAACAACATCAATCCTGTTTCCTTAACAACATCAATCCTGGTTCTTTAACAACATCAATCCAGGTTCTTTAACAACATCAATCCAGGTTCTTTAACAACATCAATCCTGGTTCTTTAACAACATCAATCGTCGTTCTTTAACAACATCAATACTGGTTTCTTAACAGCATCAAAACAGGTTATCTAACAACATTAATCCTGGTTCTTTAAAAACATAAATCCTGGTTCTTTGAAAACATCAATCCTGGTTCTTTAACAACATCAATCCAGGTTCTTTAACAACATCAATCGTTGTTCTTTAACAACATCAATCCTGGTCCTTGAACAACATCAATCCAGGTTACTTCACTCGTGGTTGCTTAACAACGTCAATCCTGGTTGTTTAACAATATTAATCCTGGTTATTTAACAACATCAATCCCGGTTATTTAACAACATCAATCCAGGTTCTTTAACAACATTAATCCTGGTTCCTTAACAGAATCAATCCTGGTTCTCTAACAATATCAAACCAGGTTCTCTAACAACATTAATCCTGGTTCTTTAAAACATCAATCCTGGTTCTTTAACTTGTTTTACAGCAATTATGAAAGTTTAAGTTGAAAAATTTTTACATCCATCTCAAATAATTAAGTTGAAGAACTGCTTGAAAGTTTAAGTTCAGCAATTTTCTCATCAATTAACTCCTTTTACTCTCTGCCTTCAGACGTCCTCCGTATACAAGACTCTCATAAACTACGCACATTTATTCAGTCGCATAAAAATTGAAGAAAAAAAATCTACAGAAAATACGCGTACAAATTAACAATTCAAATTGTACAACAACAATGACAATGACAACAAGCCATCTTGTTCAAAAGAATTAAAAATATGAGAGTGAGTCAATGTGGGGTCTAAGTGGGTGACAGCTGGACAGACAAGCAACCAAACACTCAGTCAGTCAGTCATTTACACTCCTACAAAAATACAGTAACAAATGCAAAATAGCAACAGAAAAAATAAAATTTTTATACAAGAGGCTGTTGGTTGTTTCTATCAAGAGTGTTCGTTTTCTCGTTATGCATATGTGTAAGTGTTCACAAACATACATAGGCAAATACACATGTGCGTGTTTGTGTGTTTATGAATAAATAGATAAAAATTTACTAAAAGCTTTGTTCACATCCAACATGTAGTAGTACTTATAGTCGTAGTCGTACCTACTCCTAGTTAGCATTTGTCTAAATGTTTAAGTACCTACTCCTCCTCACTGCCCCTACTCCTCCTCAACACCAGCCCACAAACGACGACAACAATAACATACTCAAACACTTCAAAATGAAAAAAATGCTGGAGCAAAAAACAGAAAAAAAGAACGAAAATAAAATAAAATGTGTCTAACAAGAAAACACAAGAAACGTACGTAAGATGTTGCTGAAATTAAACTCAATGTCAATTACATGCAAATGATGCACAATAAACTTTGTTTTATTCTTCTCTTACACCATACGACACCCTACCTTCCATCCACCCCCTCCACTCTTCTTTTTTGTGTGATTTTTTTTGCAACAATTTAATATGAACTTGTTAAACAGGGTGGTGGTATTAAGAAGCGTGCTTAGGGGAGGAAGAATTCTTATAGTTTTCATATAGAAAATTGTCTTGCAGAGACTGTTTTCCTATAGAAAATTGTCTTGCAGAGACTGTTTTCCTATAGAAAATTGTCTTGCAGAGACTGTTTTCCTATAGAAAATTGTCTTGCAGAGACTGTTTTCCTATAGAAAATTGTCTTGCAGAGACTGTTTTCCTATAGAAAATTGTCTTGCAGAGACTGTTTTCCTATAGAAAATTGTCTTGCAGAGACTGTTTTCCTATAGAAAATTGTCTTGCAGAGACTGTTTTCCTATAGAAAATTGTCTTGCAGAGACTGTTTTCCTATAGAAAATTGTCTTGCAGAGACTGTTTTCCTATAGAAAATTGTCTTGCAGAGACTGTTTTCCTATAGAAAATTGTCTTGCAGAGACTGTTTTCCCTATAGAAAATTGTCTTGCAGAGACAGTTTTTCCTATAGAAAATTGTCTTGGAGAGACAGTTTTCCCTATAGAAAATTGTCTTGGAGAGACAGTTTTCCCTATAGAAAATTGTCTTGCAGAGACAGTTTTCCCTATAGAAAATTGTCTTGCAGAGACAGTTTTCCCTATAGAAAATTGTCTTGCAGAGACAGTTTTCCCTATAGAAAATTGTCTTGCAGAGACAGTTTTCCCTATAGAAAATTGTCTTGCAGAGACTGTTTTCCTATAGAAAATTGTCTTGCAGAGACTGTTTTCCCTATAGAAAATTGTCTTGCAGAGACTGTTTTCCCTATAGAAAATTGTCTTGCAGAGACTGTTTTCCCTATAGAAAATTGTCTTGCAGAGACTGTTTTCCCTATAGAAAATTGTCTTGCAGAGACTGTTTTCCCTATAGAAAATTGTCTTGCAGAGACTGTTTTCCCTATAGAAAATTGTCTTGCAGAGACTGTTTTCCCTATAGAAAATTGTCTTGCAGAGACTGTTTTCCCTATAGAAAATTGTCTTGCAGAGACTGTTTTCCCTATAGAAAATTGTCTTGCAGAGACTGTTTTCCCTATAGAAAATTGTCTTGCAGAGACTGTTTTCCCTATAGAAAATTGTCTTGCAGAGACTGTTTTCCCTATAGAAAATTGTCTTGCAGAGACTGTTTTCCCTATAGAAAATTGTCTTGCAGAGACTGTTTTCCCTATAGAAAATTGTCTTGCAGAGACTGTTTTCCCTATAGAAAATTGTCTTGCAGAGACTGTTTTCCCTATAGAAAATTGTCTTGCAGAGACTGTTTTCCCTATAGAAAATTGTCTTGCAGAGACTGTTTTCCCTATAGAAAATTGTCTTGCAGAGACTGTTTTCCCTATAGAAAATTGTCTTGCAGAGACTGTTTTCCCTATAGAAAATTGTCTTGCCGAGACTGTTTTCCCTATAGAAAATTGTCTTGCAGAGACTGTTTTCCCTATAGAAAATTGTCTTGCAGAGACTGTTTTCCCTATAGAAAATTGTCTTGCCGAGACTGTTTTCCCTATAGAAAATTGTCTTGCAGAGACTGTTTTCCCTATAGAAAATTGTCTTGCAGAGACTGTTTTCCTATAGAAAATTGTCTTGCAGAGACTGTTTTCCTATAGAAAATTGTCTTGCAGAGACAGTTTTCCTATAGAAAATTGTCTTGCAGAGACAGTTTTCCTATAGAAAATTGTCTTGCAGAGACAGTTTTCCTATAGAAAATTGTCTTGCAGAGACAGTTTTCCTATAGAAAATTGTCTTGCAGAGACAGTTTTCCTATAGAAAATTGTCTTGCAGAGACAGTTTTCCTATAGAAAATTGTCTTGCAGAGACAGTTTTCCTATAGGAAATTGTCTTGCCGAGACAGTTTTCCTATAGAAAATTGTCTAGCCGAGACAGTTTTCCTATAGGAAATTGTCTTGCCGAGACAGTTTTCCTATAGGAAATTGTCTTGCCGAGACAGTTTTCCTATAGAAAATTGTCTAGCCGAGACAGTTTTCCTATAGAAAATTGTCTTGCCGAGACAGTTTTCCTATAGAAAATTGTCTTGCCGAGACAGTTTTCCTATAGAAAATTGTCTTGCCGAGACAGTTTTCCTATAGAAAATTGTCTTGCCGAGACAGTTTTCCTATAGAAAATTGTCTTGCCGAGACAGTTTTCCTATAGAAAATTGTCTTGCCGAGACAGTTTTCCTATAGAAAATTGTCTTGCCGAGACAGTTTTCCTATAGAAAATTGTCTTGCCGAGACAGTTTTCCTATAGAAAATTGTCTTGCCGAGACAGTTTTCCTATAGAAAATTGTCTTGCCGAGACAGTTTTCCTATAGAAAATTGTCTTGCCGAGACAGTTTTCCTATAGAAAATTGTCTTGCCGAGACAGTTTTCCTATAGAAAATTGTCTTGCCGAGACAGTTTTCCCTATAGAAAATTGTTTTGCAAAGACTGTTTTCCTATAGAAAATTGTCTTGCCGAGACAGTTTTCCCTATAGAAAATTGTTTTGCAAAGACTGTTTTCCTATAGAAAATTGTCTTGCAAAGACTGTTTTCCTATAGAAAATTGTCTTGCAAAGACTGTTTTCCTATAGAAAATTGTCTTGCAGAGACTGTTTTCCTATAGAAAATTGTCTTGCAGAGACTGTTTTCCTATAGAAAATTGTCTTGCAGAGACTGTTTTCCTATAGAAAATTGTCTTGCAGAGACTGTTTTCCTATAGAAAATTGTCTTGCAGAGACAGTTTTCCTATAGAAAATTGTCTTGCAGAGACAGTTTTCCTATAGAAAATTGTCTTGCAGAGACAGTTTTCCTATAGAAAATTGTCTTGCAGAGACAGTTTTCCTATAGAAAATTGTCTTGCAGAGACAGTTTTCCTATAGAAAATTGTCTTGCAGAGACAGTTGTCTTGCAGAGACAGTTTTCCTATAGAAAATTGTCTTGCAGAGACAGTTTTCCTATAGAAAATTGTCTTGCAGAGACAGTTTTCCTATAGAAAATTGTCTTGCAGAGACAGTTTTCCTATAGGAAATTGTCTTGCCGAGACAGTTTTCCTATAGAAAATTGTCTAGCCGAGACAGTTTTCCTATAGGAAATTGTCTTGCCGAGACAGTTTTCCTATAGAAAATTGTCTAGCCGAGACAGTTTTCCTATAGAAAATTGTCTAGCCGAGACAGTTTTCCTATAGAAAATTGTCTTGCCGAGACAGTTTTCCTATAGAAAATTGTCTTGCCGAGACAGTTTTCCTATAGAAAATTGTCTTGCCGAGACAGTTTTCCTATAGAAAATTGTCTTGCCGAGACAGTTTTCCTATAGAAAATTGTCTTGCCGAGACAGTTTTCCTATAGAAAATTGTCTTGCCGAGACAGTTTTCCTATAGAAAATTGTCTTGCCGAGACAGTTTTCCTATAGAAAATTGTCTTGCCGAGACAGTTTTCCTATAGAAAATTGTCTTGCCGAGACAGTTTTCCTATAGAAAATTGTCTTGCCGAGACAGTTTTCCTATAGAAAATTGTCTTGCCGAGACAGTTTTCCTATAGAAAATTGTCTTGCCGAGACAGTTTTCCCTATAGAAAATTGTTTTGCAAAGACTGTTTTCCTATAGAAAATTGTCTTGCCGAGACAGTTTTCCCTATAGAAAATTGTTTTGCAAAGACTGTTTTCCTATAGAAAATTGTCTTGCAAAGACTGTTTTCCTATAGAAAATTGTCTTGCAAAGACTGTTTTCCTATAGAAAATTGTCTTGCAGAGACTGTTTTCCTATAGAAAATTGTCTTGCAGAGACTGTTTTCCTATAGAAAATTGTCTTGCAGAGACTGTTTTCCTATAGAAAATTGTCTTGCAGAGACAGTTTTCCTATAGAAAATTGTCTTGCAGAGACAGTTTTCCTATAGAAAATTGTCTTGCAGAGACAGTTTTCCTATAGAAAATTGTCTTGCAGAGACAGTTTTCCTATAGAAAATTGTCTTGCAGAGACAGTTTTCCTATAGAAAATTGTCTTGCAGAGACAGTTGTCTTGCAGAGACAGTTTTCCTATAGAAAATTGTCTTGCAGAGACAGTTTTCCTATAGAAAATTGTCTTGCAGAGACAGTTTTCCTATAGAAAATTGTCTTGCAGAGACAGTTTTCCTATAGAAAATTGTCTTGCAGAGACAGTTGTCTTGCAGAGACAGTTTTCCTATAGAAAATTGTCTTGCCGAGACAGTTTTCCTATAGAAAATTGTCTTGCCGAGACAGTTTTCCTATAGAAAATTGTCTTGCCGAGACAGTTTTCCCTATAGAAAATTGTCTTGCCGAGACAGTTTTCCTATAGAAAATTGTCTTGCCGAGACAGTTTTCCTATAGAAAATTGTCTTGCCGAGACAGTTTTCCCTATAGAAAATTGTCTTGTAGAGACAGTTTTCCCTATAGAAAATTGTCTTGTAGAGACAGTTTTCCCTATAGAAAATTGTCTTGTAGAGACAGTTTTCCCTATAGAAAATTGTCTTGTAGAGACAGTTTTCCCTATAGAAAATTGTCTTGTAGAGACAGTTTTCCCTATAGAAAATTGTCTTGTAGAGACAGTTTTCCCTATAGAAAATTGTCTTGTAGAGACAGTTTTCCCTATAGAAAATTGTCTTGTAGAGACAGTTTTCCCTATAGAAAATTGTCTTGTAGAGACAGTTTTCCCTATAGAAAATTGTCTTGTAGAGACAGTTTTCCCTATAGAAAATTGTCTTGTAGAGACAGTTTTCCCTATAGAAAATTGTCTTGTAGAGACAGTTTTCCCTATAGAAAATTGTCTTGTAGAGACAGTTTTCCCTATAGAAAATTGTCTTGTAGAGACAGTTTTCCCTATAGAAAATTGTCTTGTAGAGACAGTTTTCCCTATAGAAAATTGTCTTGTAGAGACAGTTTTCCCTATAGAAAATTGTCTTGTAGAGACAGTTTTCCCTATAGAAAATTGTCTTGTAGAGACAGTTTTCCCTATAGAAAATTGTCTTGTAGAGACAGTTTTCCCTATAGAAAATTGTCTTGTAGAGACAGTTTTCCCTATAGAAAATTGTCTTGTAGAGACAGTTTTCCCTATAGAAAATTGTCTTGCAGAGACTGTTTTCCCTATAGAAAATTGTCTTGCAGATACTGTTTTCCCTATAGAAAATTGTCTTGCAGAGACAGTTTTCCCTATAGAAAATTGTCTTGCAGAGACAGTTTTCCCTATAGAAAATTGTCTTGTAAAGAGATTCCATTTGAGAGTCCCTGACCTTTCACCACAATTACTAACTGGCGGCATCATCAAACGTTGCCATTATACAAAAAAAAAACATAACAGGAAAACACGTTGGCAGAACACAGAAATTCCCTTTGAAAAGTGTTAAAAAACAATCAAAGTATGAAAAGAAACTCTTTGATTTGTTTGTTTTTTTTTTTCTACCTACTGTCTGCTCCTGCTGCTAGATCTTTGTTATGAATTTCCTTTCCCCATGGAAATTTTCTAACCAGCCCTGGTGTTTTGCATAAAACAATTTCTTTTTCAGTGTTTTTGCATTAATTTCTTTCAGTTGGTACAACACATTTGTGTTTTTTTGTTGAAGAAATAAAAGAAAAAACAATTTTATTGTTAGACAAAGAGTGTGTAAGAGAGTGGGAAAGAGAGAGAGAGATATTATATCTGTTCATGTGTCTAACTGTTTGTTGATTTGTTATGAGAATAATCACTAAATGTGCGTGATGGAGGTTTGAGTAGATAAACAAGTGTATTAGAGAACAGTGGGGCAAAAGCGGGAACAAGCAATTATCAAATTATTCTAAAACACAGCCTTTCCAATGATTCTTCAGCATTCTTCCTGTCTTTATACATTTTTAAGATTTTATATCTCCAAAATTTTACTTCTAAATTTTATTTAACTTTCCTTGGCCACTGTTCATCGTATTAGTATGTGCCTTATTGAAGGTTTAATGTGAATTTTTTTCATTCCCTCACATATAAATTTCCACAAATTCATCCAAAGCTGTGACAATTTTCACATACTAAATTGTACTTGTGTGTTTTTATTAGACTTGCCGAAGAAATACTGAATGTTAATTTATTTTATGACATTCTAGGCAGAGTTTTTTTTTGCTTCTTTCGTTTCGTTGTTTTTTTTTTTTCAAGGCATTGGGTGTTTCAGTGGATGCTAGGGGGTGTCAGAGTGCGATGAAAAAAAGAGGCTTAAAAGCATTGTTAATTTTAATTGAAATTATCTAAAGAAATTTAGATTTGAAGATGTAGAAATGTTGCAACAAATACGAGTGAGTACAAGTGGCAGGCACTTGTTCGTGTACTCATTTGATAACAAACAATTGCCGCTGGAAGACATACAATTTTATAATTTCGTTTCGTTCTTAATTTATGCAATTGAAATTTTATTCGTAGAGATTAAAGAGCACACAAATAAATATTGAAAGAAATTGTGATAAAAAAAAATCTTGAACAAAAATCTAAAATATATTGGGTATGAATTGAAAATGCGGGATTTACAATAGATAAATAACTTATATGTCATTTTAAAGGGTACATATCTGTCATTTATATCTATTAGTTATTGAACATTATAGTGTAAACAACAAATTGTGTACCAACCAAGCGTTATATATTAATTTGACAAAAAGTTCCGCTAAAGCACACCAATTGCTCACCAAAGGTTACGGTGAAAATGTTCCATCGGTTTTTCAATGTGCGAGAGATGGTTTGCATGTCCGAAGAGCCGAATCGCCACCAAAGCCAAATATCCAGGCGCTAAGGTAAAATTCTCGGTATTTGGTGAGTGGAAAAGGGTCTGATGAAATCTGAACAAACCATCAAAAACAAACTGGAAACTAACGCAACAACAACTTTATAGTTCAGACCATTCCCTGTCCGACTACGGTTCTCTTTGGAACAGAGTACCCGATATTGGCTTGACTCGTGCATAGCCTTAAAACATGAATAGTTCTTTTTGGCTCAAACTCCATATGTTGCCCTAGAAAGAACTACGACTGAAGCTTATCTAAGACTTTAGGAAGACCTACGATTGAAGCTTAACTAAGACTATGGAAAGACCTACGACTGAAGCTTAACTTAGGCATCAGAAAGACCTACGATTGAAGCTTAACCAAGACTTTAGAAAGACCTACGGGTGAAGCTTAACTAAACTTTAGGAAGACCTACGATTGAAGCTTAAGTACAACTTTAGAAAGACCTAAGATTGAAGCCTAACTAAGACATTAGGAAGACCTACAATTTAGCTTAACTAAACTTTAGGAAGACCTACAACTGAAGCCTAACTAAGACTTTAGGAAGACCTACGATAGAGCTTAACTAAACTTTAGGAAGACCTATGATTAAAGGTTCTGTACGACTTCAGGAATACCAACGATTGAAGTCTAACTAAGACTTTTGGAAGACCTACAATTGAGCTTAACTAAACTTTAGGAAGACCAACGATTGAAGCCTAACTAAGACTTTAGGAAGACCTCCGATTGAGCTTACCTAAACTTTAGGAAGACCTATGATTAAAGGTTATGTACGGCTTTAGGAAGACCAGCGATTGAAGCCAAACTAAGACTTTTGGAAGACCTACAATTGAGCTTAACTAAACTTTAGGAAGACCTACGATTGAAGCCTAACTAAGACATTAGAAAGACCAACGATTGAAGCCAAACTGAGACTTTTGGAAGACCTACGATTGAAGCCTAACTAAGACATTAGGAAGACCTACAATTTAGCTTAACTAAACTTTAGGAAGACCTACAACTGAAGCCTAACTAAGACTTTAGGAAGACCTACGATAGAGCTTAACTAAACTTTAGGAAGACCTATGATTAAAGGTTCTGTACGACTTTAGGAAGACCAACGATTGAAGCCAAACTAAGACTTTTGGAAGACCTACAATTGAGCTTAACTAAACTTTAGGAAGACCTACGATTGAAGCCTAACTAAGACATTAGAAAGACCAACGATTGAAGCCAAACTGAGACTTTTGGAAGACCTACGATTGAAGCCTAACTAAGACATTAGGAAGACCTACAATTGAGCTTAACTAAACTTTAGGAAGACCTATGATTAAAGGTTCTGCACGACTTCAGAAAGACCTACGATTGAAGCCAAACTAAGACTTTTGGAAGACCTAAAATTTAGCTTAACTAAACTTTAGGAAGACCTATGATTAAAGATTCTGTACGACTTTAGGAAGACCTACGATTGAAGCCTAACTAAGACTTTAGGAAGACCTACGATTGAAGCTTTAGAGACACTATAGGAAGACCTACGATTAAACTTAACTAAACTTTAGGAAGACCTATGATTAAAGGTTCTGTACGGCTTTAGGAAGACCAACGATTGAAGCCTAACTAAGACATTAGGAAGACCTACAATTGAGCCTAACTAAACTTTAGGAAGACCTATGATTAAAGGTTCTGTACGACTTTAGGAAGACCAACGATTGAAGCCTAACTAAGACATTATGAAGACCTACAATTGAGCTCAACTAAACTTTAGGAAGACCTATGATTAAAGGTTCTGTACGACTTTAGGAAGACCAACGATTGAAGCCTAACTAAGACTTTTGGAAGACCTACAATTGAGCTTAACTAAACTTTAGGAAGACCTACGATTGAAGCCTAACTAGGACTTTAGGAAGACCTACGATTGAAGCCTAACTAAGACATTAGGAAGACCTACAATTGAGCCTAACTAAACTTTAGAAAGACCTATTATTAAAGGTTCTGTACGACTTTAGGAAGACCAACGATTGAAGCCTAACTAAGACATTAGGAAGACCTACAATTGAGCTTAACTAAACTTTAGGAAGACTTACGATTGAAGCCTAACTAAGACTTTAGGAAGACCCGCGATTGAGCTTAACTAAACTTTAGGAAGACCTATGATTAAAGGTTCTGTACGACTTTAGGAAGACCTACGAATGAAGACTTTAGTGAAACCTATTATTGAGCATAACTAAAATTTAGGAAGACCTACGATTGAAGCTTAAGTACGATTTTAGAAAGACCTACGATTGAAGCTTAACTAAGACATTAGGAAGACCTACAATTAAAGCCTAGCTAAGACTTTTGGAAGACATACGATTGAAGCCTAACTAAGTCCTTAAACGACATACGATTGAAGCTTAGGAAGACCTACGATTGAAGATTAAGTCGATTTTTGGAAGACCTGTGATTGAAGCTTAAGTAAGACTTTAGAAAGACCTACGTTTGAGGCATAAACAAGGCTTTAAAAAGGGTTACAATTGAGGATTATCTAAGGCTATAGAAAACCTACGACTGATGCTTAACTAAGGCTATAGAAAGACCTTTGATTAAAGCTTATCTAAGACTTTAGAAAGACCTACGATTCAAGCTTAACTAAAGCTTTAGTTAGTATAACGGATTACAGTAACTGTTATAAAGCTTTTATACCCTTAATTTTTCATCTTTCCTTAAGAAAAATTAAATATTTGGGTTAAGATTTTGTTTATTATAGATTTAGCATTGTTACGATTATAACAAAACTGCTTACTTATACATTTCAAATCTAATATATTTGACAATACAATATCTAGCTCTTTCAATTATTAATTTCAAAAACTTTTTAAGGTTGCTATTGTCCATTGTACAGCTTGTACTATCGTTTACAATCCAAGCACCTTTTTCCCAAAAAAATCTTAATAGAAAAACCCACAAAAGTATTTGGTTTAATCAAAAAAGAAAAAACTATCTTAACTGTTTGTGATCAAATACAAAAGAGTTTAATATTACACAATTTTAAACACTCCAACGCACTCACTCACTTCTTGAAGCAACAAAATCTAGCTCACTTTTCAACTTTATTTCTCAAAATAAAGGACAAATATTGTGCCTTTTTTTTTTTTTTTTGCTGCTGCTCATAATCAAAAACGTTCATAATCTAGACATTCAAAAAGAACAAAAATTAAACAAACCAAAAAAGAAAGAAATGCCCAAAAATATATATACGAGATGATATTAAAGTAAAAGCCTTGTTCTACTTAAAAAAAGGCAACCAATTTTCTACAAATTGCAGTAGTAGTTTGTAGTACTTAGTTGTTGTTCAGTTTGGAAAACTGTTTTCATGTTTCTAGTAAGGGTATGTTATGTTATGTTCTTGGGTACATAGTTGGAATCTGTTTAGCCTTATAGCCTAAAAACAGTCATGTAATTCATATATATATTTTTTATTCTTCTCATATACAGGGTTATTGTATGTATAATATCTCATATTTATATACTAAGGAATAGAGTATGTTACAAACAAAAAAATAAAAATAACTAAAAATTAAATGTTTGCCAATGTCTGGTTTTTAATTTTTCATCGTTTATTTTTTTATTTTTTTAGATTTTTTTTCGGGCAGTTTGCTGAAATAACCTTTCGTTAAAGTTGTCATGGCAGGACAAAAAGGATTAAATTTAATTTTAATGTTATAATATATAGTTACAGCAGTAATTAGTGTAATAGTTTTGCTATAATATTATTTAGATAAAAAGCTACCAAGAGCATGGAGTAGGGACTAGAAAAGAACTCAATTGTAGGTATTCTCTAAAACTATAGAACGGTCTGCGAATGAAGCTTAACTAAGACTTTTGAGAGACCTACGAGAGATTGTTAGGTAAAGACCTGCGCTTGTGGCTTAAGTAAGACGTTAGGAAGACCTACAATTGAAGCTTTAGACCTACAATTTAGACTTAGTAGGACTTTAGGAAGACCTACGAATGAGGCTTTAGTAAGACCTATGATTGACGCTTTAGCAAGACTTTAGGAAGACCTACGAAAGAGGCTTTAGTAAGACTTTAGAAAGACCTATGATTGAGGCTTTAGATAGACTTTAAGAAGACCTAAGATTGAGGCTTTAAATAGACTTTAGGAAGACCTATGATTGAGGCTTTAGTAAGACTTCAGGAAGACCAATGATAGAGGCATTAGTAAGACTTCAGGAACACCAATGATTGAGGCTTTAGTAAGACTTTAGGAAGACCTACGATTGATGCTTTAGTAAGACTTTAGGAAGACTTATGATTGAGGCTTTAGTAAGACTTTAGGAAGACCTACAAAAGAGGCTTTAGTAAGACTTTAGAAAGATCTATGATTGAGGCTTTAGATAGACTTTAGGAAGGCCTACGATTGAGGCTTTAGAAAGACTTTAGGAATACCTACGATTGAGGCTTTAGAAAGACCTATGATTGAGGCTTTAGATAGACTTTAAGAAGACCTAAGATTGAGGCTTTAAATAGACTTTAGGAAGACCTATGATTGAGGCTTTAGTAAGACTTTAGGAAGACCAATGATTGAGGCTTTAGTAGGACTTTAGGAAGACCTATGATTGAGGCTTTAATAGGACTTTAGGAAGTCCTATGATTGAGGCTTTAGAAAGACTTTAGGAAGACCTGCGATTAAGGCTTTAGTAAGACTTTAGAAAGACCTATGATTGAGGCTTTAGATAGACTTTAAGAAGACCTAAGATTGAGGCTTTAGTAACACTTTAGAAGACCTATGATTGAGGCTTTAGTAAGACTTTAGGAAAGCCTACGATTGAGGCTTTAGAGAGACTTTAGGAAGACCAATGATTGAGGCTTTAGTAAGACTTTAGGAAGACCTTTGATTGAGGCTTTAGTAACACTTTAGAAGACCTATGATTGAGGCTTTAGTAAGACTTTAGGAAAGCCTACGATTGAGGCTTTAGAGAGACTTTAGGAAGACCTACGATTGAGGCTTTAGTAAGACTTTAGGAAGACCTATGATTGAGGCTTTAGTAAGACTTTAGGAAGACCTACGATTGAGGCTTTAGTAAGACTTTAGAAAGACCTATGATTGAGGCTTTAGATAGACTTTAGGAAGACCTACGATTGAGGCTTTAGTAAGACTTTAAGAAGACCTATGATTGAGGCTTTAGTAAGACTTTAGGAAGGCCTACGATTGAGGCTTTAGAGAGACTTTAGGAAGACCTACGATTGAGGCTTTAGTAAGACTTTAGAAAGACTTATGATTGAGGCTTTAATAAGACTTTAGAAAGACATACGATTGAGGCTTTAGCAAGACTTTAGGAAGACCTGCGATTAAGGCTTTAGATAGACTTTAGGAAGACCTACAATTGAGGCTTTAGAGAGACTTTAGGAAGACCTACGATTGAGGCTTTAGATAGACTTTAGGAAGACCTACGATTGAGGCTTTAGATAGACTTTAGGAAGACCTATGATTGAGGCTTTAGAGAGACTTTAGGCAGACCTATGATTGAGGCTTTAGAGAGACTTTAGGAAGACCTACGATTGAGGCTTTAGTAAGACTTTAGGAAGACCTGCGATTGAGGCATTAGAGAGACTTTAGGAAGACCTACGATTGAGGCTCTAGATAGACTTTAGGAAGACCTATGATTGAGGCTTTACATAGACTTTAGGAAGACCTACAATTGGGGCTTTGGATAGACTTTAGGAAGACCTATGATTGAGGCTTTAGAGAGACTTTAGAAAGACCTACGATTGAGGCTTTAGATAGACTTTAGGAAGACCTACGATTGAGGCTTTAATAAGACTTTAGAATGAACTATGATTGAGGCTTTAGGAAGACCTAAGATAGAGGCTTTAGTAAGACCTACGAAAGAGGCTTTAGTAAGACTTTAGGAAGACCTGCGATTAAGGCTTTAGTAAGACTTTATAAAGACCTATGATTGAGGCTTTAGAGAGACTTTAGAAAGACCTACGATTGAGGCTTTAGTAAGACTTTAGGAAGACCTACGATTGGGGCTTTAATAAGACTTTAGAAAGAACTATGATTGAGGCTTTAGGAAGACCTAAGATAGAGGCTTTAGTAAGACCTACGAAAGAGGCTTTAGTAAGACTTTAGGAAGACCTGCGATTAAGGCTTTATAAAGACCTATGATTGAGGCTTTAGAAAGACTTTAGGAAGACCTGCGATTAAGGCTTTAGAAAGACGTGCGAAAGAGGCTTTAGTAAGAATTTAGATACCACTCCGATTAAAGCTTAAGTAATACCTTAAAGAACCTACGCTTAAAGCTAAATTAAAACTAAAAACTAAATTTGTATTACAATTCAAATCTGCGATATATTAATAATTTTGTTAATCTCTTAGTAGCAACCACTAATTTTAATATAACATGCTGTGAAACACTGCATGACTTGCTCAATTAAGTGGTAATTTTATTTTATTCATGAATAGGTGGTGAAGCCCCCCTGTCTAATGATTAGCCAAGCCGACTGTCAAATGTCCAATTATTACGCTTTAGGGGACAATACATTTAGTTTTCATTTAATTATTTGTTAACAAAACTACAATGTAAAATCAAAGCCAATGCGGCATAATGTTCGCTGTTCGAAATAATTATAAAACTAAATAGTCTAAATAGATGAGCAAATTATAAACACCACATAATACCCCAGCATTTATTTTATTTATCGACAATAAAATCTAGTGGAAAAATGTATTAAAAATAAGTAAAGCTATAGAAGAAAAAATAGCAGAGATGAGGGGAAAAGGAAGGATTAAAAAATGTTAAATTTTTGGAAAAAAAAATATTTTTTTAATAAATAATGATTATATAACAGTTAATTTAAACTGTTATACATAAAAAAATTAAGAAAAATATTTAAATTTTTGCCTAGAATTGTAAATAATTTGAAAATACTAAAAATTTATCAATATAACAGTTTTATAACAGTTAACTAAAACTGTTATACAAACAAAATTCCCTAGAAAATAATTTTAGGCATAAATTAACTTTTATTATAACAAATTTCTTTAAATGTTTGCCCAAATAACAATTGTATAACAGTTTAACAAAACTGTTATACTGTTAAAACTAATATTTAAAACATATTTTATTACTAAGAAATTGCTATAAAGCATTTATAGTTATATAAATACGGAAATTTAACCAGTATAACAGTTTTATAACAATTAACCAAAACTGTTATACAAACAAAATTCCCTAGAAAAGAATTTAATGTATGAAATATGTTTAAATATTTCGAATTATTACAAAACTCTTATAATTTTTACTTAAATAAATATTGTATAACAGTTAAACCAAACTGTTATACTAAACAAAAAATGCTAAAATAAGTATTTCTTTTTAACGGAAACCACAAATAATGTGATCTGTATAATAAAAATATACAAATTTCACTAATATAACACATGTATAACAGTTAACTTAAACTGTTATACGATTGAAACTTAACCAAATTCCCTAGAAAATAATTTAATGTATGAAATATGTTTAAATATTTCAAATTATTACAGAATTCTTAACATTTTTACTTAAATCAAAATTTTATAACAGTTAAACAAAACTGTTATACTGGGCAAAAAATGCTAAAATTAGTATTTATTTTTAACGGAAACCACCGAAAGAGGCTTTAGGAAGACCTACGATTGAGGCTTTAGAGAGTCTTTAGGAAGACCTACTATTGAGGCTTTAGTAAGACTTTAGGAAGGCCTACGATTGAGACTTTAGAGAGACTTTAGGAAGACCTACGATTGAGTCTTTAGTAAGACTTTAGGAAGACCTTTGATTGAGGCTTTAGTAAGACTTTAGAAAGACCTACGAAAGAGGCTTTAGTGAGACTTTAGAAAGACTTATGATTGAGGCTTTAATAAGACTTTAGGAAGACCTGCGATTAAGGCTTTAGTAAGACTTTAGGAAGACCTATGATTGAGGCTTTAGAAAGACTTTAAGAAGACCTAAGATTGTGGATTTAGGAAGACCTATGATTGAGACTTTAGGAAGACCTTTGATTGAGGCTTTAGAGAGACTTTAGGAAGACCTACGATTGAGGCTTTAGTAAGACTTTAGGAAGACCTACGATTGAAGATTAACTAAGGCCTCAGAAAGAGCTAAGACTGAAGTTTAATTAAGGCTTTAAAAAGACCGACGATTGAAGCTTAACTAAACTTTAGGAAGTCCTATGATTGAAGCTTAACTAAACTTTGGGAAGACATACGATTGAAGATTAACTGATACTTTATAAGGACCTACGATTGAAGTTTAACTAAGACTTTAGGAAGTCCTACGATTGAAGCTCAGTTAAGACTTTAGAAAGACTAATGATTACCAAGACTTTAGAAAGACTTACGATTGAGGCTTAACTAAGGCTTCAGAAAGACCTACGGCTGAAGCTAAAGTGAGACTTTAAACGATCTACGATTGAAGCTTAGCTAAGACATAAGTAAGTCTTTAAAAAGAGCTACAATCGATGTTTAACAAAGGCTATATAATGACCTTCGATTAAAGCTTAACTAAGACTTTAGATAAACCTACGATTTAGGATTAACTAAGGACCTACGACTGAAGCGTAAGTAACTTTAGAAAGACCTTCGATTGTAGCTTAACTAAACTTTAGGAAGGCCTTCGATTAAAGCTTAACTAAGACTTTAGAAAAACCTACGATTGAGGATTAACTAAGGATTCAGAAAGACCTACGACTGAAGCTTAAGTAAGACTTTAGAAAGACCTTCAATTGTAGCTTAACTAAACTTTAAGAAGACCAACGATTGAAATTTAACTAAGACTTTAGGAAGTCCTATGACTGAAGCTTAACTAAGGCTTTAGAAGCACCCACGATTAAAGCTTTATTAGGACTTTAGATTGAGCTAAGTTTGAGGCTCCAGCTAGTCTGTAGAAAGGAGAGAAGAGACTGTTTAAACGTCTCTTCTACGATTGTAGTTTAGCTTAGTTCTACTACGATTAAGGTTTCAGTAAAAATTGATAAAGACTCATGATTGAAACTTAAAAAAGAAATAGATTTTTACTTACATCTCTGATTTTCATTAAAAATTTGTAAATCAATCTTGAAAATATCCCTCTATTTGGCTCCACCTCTGTTTCTAATAAAAATTAAAACCATTTTATATTAAGTCTATAGTTATTCACTGTTGCTGTTGATGGAAAATTACAAAACTTTTCATTATAAAACTAAATTGATTTTATTTACTATCTATTGCTGCTGCTGCTGCACAACAATTTCGTTTTTAAAAATCTAAAAATAAAATCAACTTTTTGTTTTGTTTGGCTTATAATGATTTTATTAGTTTGAGTCACGAGTATGTGTGTAGTAAAAATCTATAAGCGAATATTTAGTTTACACCAAAAACTAATTCCAGCAATTTTGTAGACTGCAGAGCAAAATGAAGGTGGCCATATGAACAGTGAATCGAATTCAGCCCAGACAAAACAGTTTTCTATATAGAAAATTGTCTTGTTTAAGACAGTTTTTCTATATAGAAAATTGTCTTGTTTAAGACAGTTTTCTATATAGAAAATTGTCTTGTTTAAGACAGTTTTCTATATAGAAAATTGTCTTGTTTAAGACAGTTTTCTATATAGAAAATTGTCTTGTTTAAGACAGTTTTTCTATATAGAAAATTGTCTTGTTTAAGACAGTTTTTCTATATAGAAAATTGTCTTGTTTAAGACAGTTTTTCTATATAGAAAATTGTCTTGTTTAAGACAGTTTTTCTATATAGAAAATTGTCTTGTTTAAGACAGTTTTTCTATATAGAAAATTGTCTTGTTTAAGACAGTTTTTCTATATAGAAAATTGTCTTGTTTAAGACAGTTTTTCTATATAGAAAATTGTCTTGTTTAAGACAGTTTTTCTATATAGAAAATTGTCTTGTTTAAGACAGTTTTTCTATATAGAAAATTGTCTTGTTATTAAGACAGTTTTCTATATAGAAAATTGTCTTGTTATTAAGACAGTGTTCTATATAGAAAATTGTCTTGTTTAAGACATTAAAGTATATTTCCAAATAAAAATTGAAAATATTTTTTGTTAAAAAAAAAAAATTTTTTGGTGAAAAAAAATTCGGGTTAAAAAATATTTTTTCAGATTTTGACCTATTGTGGTTCCACATTACTATGGCTTTTTATACGTCATTGGATAGGTCTTGGAAATATCTAACATTTGATATCCATATTGTCTATATTAATGACTTGGTAATCCAGATATATTGAGATCAAAAATAGGTTTAAACAAAACGAGGTGGTCGTGGTTTTTTGCTTATATCTCAGCCATTTATGGGCCGATTTTATAGATTTTAAATAGCAAGCTAACCGGGACTATAGCGTTTATATTGATGTATGAATCAAGTATGTATGATATTTGGTGGCTAAGGAAAGCTGATTTCAACATACAGATGGACAAACGGACAGGGTTATATTTTCACCATTATCAATAACGATCCAGAATATATATATTTTAGGGATCGCAAATGAAAAATATAGAAATTACAAATGCTATGACAAACTTAAGACTAATACTGAAGTTTTTCTTTTAACCAAAATATTCATTTATTTAATATTCGTTTAAAGGAAGTGCGATTAATTCTGGTTTAAATTATTTATAAAAGATTCTATAAAAATCTATTAGTTTTTATAGCAATTTGTTAATTTGTTTCCCCAATATTCCACTGTTATTTGGTGGCTATTTATTTAACTAGCTGTTAAATACAAAAAAACTAAAGATAAAAGTATTTAGATAGTTTGGAGTTTTAGTTTTAGTATTGTTATAATGCCTGAAATGAAACCTTTTGTTAATTGTTTAATGATTTTTTTTTTTGTTTGTTTCAGAGTCTGAGCTTTGCTCTTTTTTGTGTTCTAATGTAAAAGTTTGTTAGTTAGTTATTCTTTTTTATTTATTACTTTATAAGTGTAAGCATGTAAGTAGTATTGGCTGAAAGTTTTGTTTTGTAAAGTTAACTTTATTTTAGCGTAGCATTGAATATCTGTAAAAGAGTTGTGGCATCTACATTTGTAAATGGTTTTAATGGCAAAGTTTTGTTGTTTTTGCCTTTATTTAATTCTTGACTCTTGTTTTTGAGAGGAGCTAGTATTGTTTGTTAAACTATTTAAAATTCATTACAGTAATTTACTGGTAACAACAAAAAAAATAAAAAAAAAAAAAATATTGTAATTTCTGCTTAAGTTTTTTTTTTTTGTTCTCAAAGAGAATAAATGATTAATAAGCAGGGCTAGGAATTGTAGAGAAAATATAGCATCCTTTCCTCTTATGTAGATTCACTAATAAGACATATTTGGAAATTCGGGTAAAAACGGGTAAAATCGGTAACCTTATATCTTCTAAACTAATACAGATACAATGAATATTTAAAATGCATCTTTATTTATTTTAAAAATGAACAGACAGGTCTTTGGTACTTTTTTGAAATTCGTAACTTTTAGGGGATAAATTGGGTAAAATTCAAATTTGGTACTATTTTTTTGCCACCCTATGAAGGTACCTTTTAAACCTATAAACATAGACATACATTTAAAATCTTATTCATTAATTAATCACAAAATAAGAAAAACTAAATTTTGGTACTTTTTGGAAATTCAAAACTTTAAGGGATAAAATTTATATTTTTGGTACTTTTTTCATAAAATAAGTTTTTCTAAAAACTAAAAATTCTAAACTAATACAGATACAATGAATATTTAGAGTGCATATCTATTCATTTCAAAAATGAAGAGACAAGTCTTTGGTACTTTTTTAAAATTCGCACCTTTTTGGGGAGAAATTGGGCAAAACCTAAATTTGTGTACTTTTCTCCACCCCATGAAGGTAACTTTTTTAACTTCTTATAGAAAACTTGTCTTGTAAAAAGACAGGTTTTCTTATAGAAAACTTGTCTTGTAAAAGACAAGACGAAAGACAATTTTCTGTCTTTACAAAAAGACAATTTTCTATAAGAAAACTGTCTTTACAAAAAGACAATTTTCTATAAGAAAACTGTCTTTACAAAAAGACAATTTTCTATAAGAAAACTGTCTTTACAAAAAGACAATTTTCTATAAGAAAACTGTCTTTACAAAAAGACAATTTTCTATAAGAAAACTGTCTTTACAAAAAGACAATTTTCTATAAGAAAACTGTCTTTACAAAAAGACAATTTTCTATAAGAAAACTGTCTTTACAAAAAGACAATTTTCTATAAGAAAACTGTCTTTACAAAAAGACAATTTTCTATAAGAAAACTGTCTTTACAAAAAGACAATTTTCTATAAGAAAACTGTCTTTACAAAAAGACAATTTTCTATAAGAAAACTGTCTTTACAAAAAGACAATTTTCTATAAGAAAACTGTCTTTACAAAAAGACAATTTTCTATAAGAAAACTGTCTTTACAAAAAGACAATTTTCTATAAGAAAACTGTCTTTACAAAAAGACAATTTTCTATAAGAAAACTGTCTTTACAAAAAGACAATTTTCTATAAGAAAACTGTCTTTACAAAAAGACAATTTTCTATAAGAAAACTGTCTTTACAAAAAGACAATTTTCTATAAGAAAACTGTCTTTACAAAGACAATTTTCCATAATGGAAAACTGTCTTTACAAAAAGACAGGTTTTCTTATAGAAAACTTGTCTTGTAAAAGACAGGTTTTCTTGTCTTTGACAATACATGTTTTCTATAAGAAAACCTGTCTTTTACAAGACAAGTTTTCTATAAGAAAACCTGTCTTTTACAAGACAAGTTTTCTATAAGAAAACCTGTCTTTTACAAGACAAGTTTTCTATAAGAAAACCTGTCTTTTACAAGACAAGTTTTCTATAAGAAAACCTGTCTTTTACAAGACAAGTTTTCTATAAGAAAACCTGTCTTTTACAAGACAAGTTTTCTATTATGGAAAATTGTCTTTGTAAAGACAGATTTCTTATAGAAAATTTCTCTTATAGAAAACTTGTCTTTTTGTAAAGACAGTTTTCTTATAGAAATTTTATTATGCCTAAAAGTAGGCAATATTTTTTACTATTTGTAGCTATAATTCCTTTATTATTCTTTTATTTTTATCTTATTTCTAATTTCATTTATTTAATACCCTTGTAATAGTTTCTAAATATTTATTTTGTTATTTAATAGTTGTCATTATTTAACAATTTTCGTTTTTTTTATTTTTAAAGAAAATTTCTATGCATTTCTGCTAAAACACACAAAGAAACATGTTTAAAATAAAATTTACCTTTTATTTTCTGTAATTTATGGAAAAATTATTATATTTGTTGAACTATTTGTTAGAAAAATTTTTGATTTTTTTGTTTGTTTTAATATTTGTTTATTTGTGTAATATTTTCTTAAAGATTTCGTTATCTTAGTCGATTTGTTTGTAATATTTTGTTAACTTTTTCTTAATATTTTTTTTTTTTAATTTACTTAGGAAGTTTGGTTTTATTATAATTGTGAAGATTGCTTTTATTATTTGTCTTTAATATTGACTTTTTAGATTTTTGTTTATCTGGCTTTTTTTTTAAATAAAATTTATTTGTTTAGAGTCAGTATAATTTATTATTTATTTAAGTAGTTTAAATACAAAGCCAATAAATTGATTGCATATAGTTTCCGTTTTTACAGCAATTTATTTTATAGACTGACGCTTCTAGTTTTAGACACTTGAGGAAGTTTTATTTATTTTTGAGTTTAAACTTTAAAGTTTTAAGAAACTGTACAGCCCCAAATTCACCCACTTAAATTGTGCCAAAAAACATTTATTAACTTGGTCATATTAAAAAAATTTGTTGGAATTATATTTTTTTGCTGGATTTTCTATTCATTGTTGTTGTGGCGGCTGCCTTGTACAACACTCTCTAGACAAAAAGGCGTCAAATATGTTTTTTTCTTTTTTCGTTTTTATATTTGGTGCATCGTATTTAACCAGCCATAAGAACTAAACCACACGTTTTATATAAAAACCAGAGTTTGCCAGGAATCACACACACAAAAAAATTATATATTTTCCAACTAAAAAGTCAAAAATAGTACCACGAAAACACAATAAAACATTAGAAGACAAACACACGGAGATACACGCTTCCTTTATCACAAGGAAAAACGTTATTAAAGTACAAAAAACCAACAGAGTTTAACAAGGAAACGGAACCAAAACGAATTGTTCAACCCGAATTTCGTAGGAAGAAGAAGTTAAATTTATTCGCAACGTAAAATAAAGAGATACAACCGTACAGTTTGAGTTCTTAGCGGCAACTGGCTACACAAAATTGGAGTGCAGCCCCAAAAGCAGCAGCAGCAGCATCGTCATCACTTTGTAATCATCATCTCATCGTTTTTATTAGGAACAAAAAAAATATCAAACAAATAAACACACGGAAAAACAACAGCAACAACAGCAACATCAACAACAACACCAACCATATTTTATAATGTTTAGGAACTAACAGCAACAACAACAACAAAAAATAAACTAAATAAATACTTGACTCCTCTAACTACAAAAACAAAAAGCCGATTACAGCTACATCCCTACAAACAAACATATAGAAAACAACAACAACAACAAAAGCTTTACCAAAAAAGAGGCATATTAATATTACACTCTGTACTAACTTCGTCGCTTCGTTATGACTTCGTAAATGTTCTATATAAAAACACGATGAAAAACATTCATTCACAGTTACACACACACCCACCATTTTTTATTTATTTTTTTGTTGCTTTCACACATTTCAACCGGCAAAAGATGCGAATTTTGATAGCAAAACAAACAACCAGCAATAAATAGCCAGAGAACTTTTATAGGAAAAACAAAACAAAGAACTCTCTCACTCTCTCTAAGAGTATGCTAGAAAAAAGAGTCAAAAATTCAAGTCAATTGTTTAAAGATGTTGCTGTGAAGTGGGCTCCAACAACCACTTGTTGTGGTTAAGGGTTAAATAACAAAAAAACTTCTAAATAATGTGGCTAATGGGGAAGTAAATAAATAGGAATTCTAGGTAATGCTATGTTTTACATAAAAAGAGAAAGCAAACATTTGAAAAAGAAAATATTTGCTCTTAACGGCAAGAGCAGTGACACATTTCTATGGAAATAACTAGAAAAATAGGCAAATTAGACTCGTTTCTAGGGAAAACTTAGCAAATAAAACACTAATCTATAGAAAACTCAAATAATAAGATAATTTTTTTAAGTTAAACTTATCAATTAACAAATTTTTCTAAAGAAAACTTAACAAATAAGACTCCTTTCTATAGAAAACTACAGACACTTTTCTATAAGGAAACTGTCTTTACGAAAAGACAATCTTTGGAAGACTGTCTTTGGAAGACAGTTTTCTTATAGAAAAGTGTCTTTGGAAGACAGTTTTCTTATAGAAAAGTGTCTTTGGAAGACAGTTTTCTTATAGAAAAGTGTCTTTGGAAGACAGTTTTCTTATAGAAAAGTGTCTTTGGAAGACAGTTTTCTTATAGAAAAGTGTCTTTGGAAGACAGTTTTCTTATAGAAAAGTGTCTTTGGAAGACAGTTTTCTTATAGAAAAGTGTCTTTGGAAGACAGTTTTCTTATAGAAAAGTGTCTTTGGAAGACAGTTTTCTTATAGAAAAGTGTCTTTGGAAGACAGTTTTCTTATAGAAAAGTGTCTTTGGAAGACAGTTTTCTTATAGAAAAGTGTCTTTGGAAGACAGTTTTCTTATAGAAAAGTGTCTTTGGAAGACAGTTTTCTTATAGAAAAGTGTCTTTGGAAGACAGTTTTCTTATAGAAAAGTGTCTTTGGAAGACAGTTTTCTTATAGAAAAGTGTCTTTGGAAGACAGTTTTCTTATAGAAAAGTGTCTTTGGAAGACAGTTTTCTTATAGAAAAGTGTCTTTGGAAGACAGTTTTCTTATAGAAAAGTGTCTTTGGAAGACAGTTTTCTTATAGAAAAGTGTCTTTGGAAGACAGTTTTCTTATAGAAAAGTGTCTTTGGAAGACAGTTTTCTTATAGAAAAGTGTCTTTGGAAGACAGTTTTCTTATAGAAAAGTGTCTTTGGAAGACAGTTTTCTTATAGAAAAGTGTCTTTGGAAGACAGTTTTCTTATAGAAAAGTGTCTTTGGAAGACAGTTTTCTTATAGAAAAGTGTCTTTGGAAGACAGTTTTCTTATAGAAAAGTGTCTTTGGAAGACAGTTTTCTTATAGAAAAGTGTCTTTGGAAGACAGTTTTCTTATAGAAAAGTGTCTTTGGAAGACAGTTTTCTTATAGAAAAGTGTCTTTGGAAGACAGTTTTCTTATAGAAAAGTGTCTTTGGAAGACAGTTTTCTTATAGAAAAGTGTCTTTGGAAGACAGTTTTCTTATAGAAAAGTGTCTTTGGAAGACAGTTTTCTTATAGAAAAGTGTCTTTGGAAGACAGTTTTCTTATAGAAAAGTGTCTTTGGAAGACAGTTTTCTTATAGAAAAGTGTCTTTGGAAGACAGTTTTCTTATAGAAAAGTGTCTTTGGAAGACAGTTTTCTTATAGAAAAGTGTCTTTGGAAGACAGTTTTCTTATAGAAAAGTGTCTTTGGAAGACAGTTTTCTTATAGAAAAGTGTCTTTGGAAGACAGTTTTCTTATAGAAAAGTGTCTTTGGAAGACAGTTTTCTTATAGAAAAGTGTCTTTGGAAGACAGTTTTCTTATAGAAAAGTGTCTTTGGAAGACAGTTTTCTTATAGAAAAGTGTCTTTGGAAGACAGTTTTCTTATAGAAAAGTGTCTTTGGAAGACAGTTTTCTTATAGAAAAGTGTCTTTGGAAGACAGTTTTCTTATAGAAAAGTGTCTTTGGAAGACAGTTTTCTTATAGAAAAGTGTCTTTGGAAGACAGTTTTCTTATAGAAAAGTGTCTTTGGAAGACAGTTTTCTTATAGAAAAGTGTCTTTGGAAGACAGTTTTCTTATAGAAAAGTGTCTTTGGAAGACAGTTTTCTTATAGAAAAGTGTCTTTGGAAGACAGTTTTCTTATAGAAAAGTGTCTTTGGAAGACAGTTTTCTTATAGAAAAGTGTCTTTGGAAGACAGTTTTCTTATAGAAAAGTGTCTTTGGAAGACAGTTTTCTTATAGAAAAGTGTCTTTGGAAGACAGTTTTCTTATAGAAAAGTGTCTTTGGAAGACAGTTTTCTTATAGAAAAGTGTCTTTGGAAGACAGTTTTCTTATACAAAAGTGTCTTTGGAAGACAGTTTTCTTATAGAAAAGTGTCTTTGGAAGACAGTTTTCTTATAGAAAAGTGTCTTTGGAAGACAGTTTTCTTATACAAAAGTGTCTTTGGAAGACAGTTTTCTTATAGAAAAGTGTCTTTGGAAGACAGTTTTCTTATACAAAAGTGTCTTTGGAAGACAGTTTTCTTATAGAAAAGTGTCTTTGGAAGACAGTTTTCTTATACAAAAGTGTCTTTGGAAGACAGTTTTCTTATAGAAAACTGGCTTTGGAAGACAGTTTTCTATAATAAAACTATAAGAAAACTGTCTTCCAAAGCCAGTTTTCTATAAAAAACTATCTTCCAAAGCCAGTTTTCTATAAGAAAACTGTCTTCCAAAGCCAGTTTTCTATAAGAAAACTATCTTCCAAAGTCAGTTTTCTATAAGAAAACTATCTACCAAAGCCAGTTTTCTATAAGAAAACTGTCTTCCAAAGCCAGTTTTCTATAAGAAAACTATCTTCCAAAGCCAGTTTTCTATAAGAAAACTGTTTTACAAAGACACTTTTCTATATGAAAACTGTCTTCCAAAGCCATCTTTCTACAAGAAAACTGTCTTCCAAAGACAGTTTTTTTTAAAGAAAATAGCAATGAGTCTTATTACTTTTATTTGATGTACATTTATTTGTCTTTTGCGTCTTCTTAATATCTCAAAAAACCCATTTACTTATTTACAATAATCATATTAATATATTTGAAATAAATGTATCAAAATCTCCTTAAATAAATTTTGCAAATAAACAATCATCTTTTGTTATAAGGATAAATTTAAGCACTTGAATAATATATCTTTAGAAAAATAAATATTTTTGGCTACAAATACTCACATAAATCCAAGTACTTTAACTGGCACACACTTCCTTTCTCTCTCTCACACGCTACTTGTATCTAAGAGTATAAACAGGGATGAAAAGTGTACACAAAAAGTACTTTATTCATGTTGAAACTACAATAGTATTAAATTTCAGTTGTGTGCATTAAATTCAAATGTTTTGAATTTCATATTTGTTTAAAATGTCTGTAGATGAGTATTTGTTGGCAAAAATATTTACTTCAAAAGATCTCATATGGAAATAATACATGAATATTAAGATCTTGTAAGAAAATGTATTTAAATTTCTATTAAATACTATTATTGTACACTAAAGTACACAATATTTTAAGTTATTTTTTAAAATAAATTTTAAATAAATTTGTGCACTTTACTGGTAAATATTTCCTACATGTTTAGTTTTGCAAATAGAAAAAATATTATTATTTTTATTGCCAGTAAATAAATTCTGTTTATAAATTTTGCTAGAAAATTGTTTATGGAAAGAACAAAAAAAATCATAATAAAAAGAAAATTGTTTTTCTACAAAATAACTTACCTGAGATATTTAGATACACATACTTGTGTAAACTATGCTGAAGTTTTTTAATAGAAATCTATTTATATGTTATGTAAGAAAAAGGCCCATAAAGTTAAAAAATTGTAATCAAAATATTACCTGCAAAGAAAAAATAAAGAATTGTTTGTTTAAAGAAATTTTAATTAAAAGTAAAATTCATAAATTTAAGCTAGTTTAAGTAGTAAGCTAGTTTTCTTATAGAAAAATGTCTCTACAAGACAATTTTCTATAAGAAAACTGTCTCTACAAGACAATTTTCTATAAGAAAACTGTCTTTACAAGACAATTTTCTATAAGAAAACTGTCTTTACAAGACAATTTTCTATAAGAAAACTGTCTTTACAAGACAATTTTCTATAAGAAAACTGTCTTTACAAGACAATTTTCTATAAGAAAACTGTCTTTACAAGACAATTTTCTATAAGAAAACTGTCTTTACAAGACAATTTTCTATAAGAAAACTGTCTTTACAAGACAATTTTCTATAAGAAAACTGTCTTTACAAGACAATTTTCTATAAGAAAACTGTCTTTACAAGACAATTTTCTATAAGAAAACTGTCTTTACAAGACAATTTTCTATAAGAAAACTGTCTTTACAAGACAATTTTCTATAAGAAAACTGTCTTTACAAGACAATTTTCTATAAGAAAACTGTCTTTACAAGACAATTTTCTATAAGAAAACTGTCTTTACAAGACAATTTTCTATAAGAAAACTGTCTTTACAAGACAATTTTCTATAAGAAAACTGTCTTTACAAGACAATTTTCTATAAGAAAACTGTCTTTACAAGACAATTTTCTATAAGAAAACTGTCTTTACAAGACAATTTTCTATAAGAAAACTGTCTTTACAAGACAATTTTCTATAAGAAAACTGTCTTTACAAGACAATTTTCTATAAGAAAACTGTCTTTACAAGACAATTTTCTATAAGAAAACTGTCTTTACAAGACAATTTTCTATAAGAAAACTGTCTTTACAAGACAATTTTCTATAAGAAAACTGTCTTTACAAGACAATTTTCTATAAGAAAACTGTCTTTACAAGACAATTTTCTATAAGAAAACTGTCTTTACAAGACAATTTTCTATAAGAAAACTGTCTTTACAAGACAATTTTCTATAAGAAAACTGTCTTTACAAGACAATTTTCTATAAGAAAACTGTCTTTACAAGACAATTTTCTATAAGAAAACTGTCTTTACAAGACAATTTTCTATAAGAAAACTGTCTTTACAAGACAATTTTCTATAAGAAAACTGTCTTTACAAGACAATTTTCTATAAGAAAACTGTCTTTACAAGACAATTTTCTATAAGAAAACTGTCTTTACAAGACAATTTTCTATAAGAAAACTGTCTTTACAAGACAATTTTCTATAAGAAAACTGTCTTTACAAGACAATTTTCTATAAGAAAACTGTCTTTACAAGACAATTTTCTATAAGAAAACTGTCTTTACAAGACAATTTTCTATAAGAAAACTGTCTTTACAAGACAATTTTCTATAAGAAAACTGTCTTTACAAGACAATTTTCTATAAGAAAACTGTCTTTACAAGACAATTTTCTATAAGAAAACTGTCTTTACAAGACAATTTTCTATAAGAAAACTGTCTTTACAAGACAATTTTCTATAAGAAAACTGTCTTTACAAGACAATTTTCTATAAGAAAACTGTCTTTACAAGACAATTTTCTATAAGAAAACTGTCTTTACAAGACAATTTTCTATAAGAAAACTGTCTTTACAAGACAATTTTCTATAAGAAAACTGTCTTTACAAGACAATTTTCTATAAGAAAACTGTCTTTACAAGACAATTTTCTATAAGAAAACTGTCTTTACAAGACAATTTTCTATAAGAAAACTGTCTTTACAAGACAATTTTCTATAAGAAAACTGTCTTTACAAGACAATTTTCTATAAGAAAACTGTCTTTACAAGACAATTTTCTATAAGAAAACTGTCTTTACAAGACAATTTTCTATAAAATGTCTTTCAAAGACAGTTTTCTTATAGAAAAATGTCTTTCAAAGACAGTTTTCTTATAGAAAAATGTCTTTCAAAGACAGTTTTCTTATAGAAAAATGTCTTTCAAAGACAGTTTTCTTATAGAAAAATGTCTTTGTAAAGACAGTTTTCTTATAGAAAAATGTCTTTCAAAGACAGTTTTCTTATAGAAAAATGTCTTTGTAAAGACAGTTTTCTTATAGAAAAATGTCTTTGTAAAGACAGTTTTCTTATAGAAAAATGTCTTTGTAAAGACAGTTTTCTTATAGAAAAATGTCTTTGTAAAGACAGTTTTCTTATAGAAAAATGTCTTTGTAAAGACAGTTTTCTTATAGAAAAATGTCTTTGTAAAGACAGTTTTCTTATAGAAAAATGTCTTTGTAAAGACAGTTTTCTTATAGAAAAATGTCTTTGTAAGACAGTTTTCTTATAGAAAATTGTCTCTGTAAGACAGTTTTCTTATAGAAAATTGTCTCTGTAAAACAGTTTTCTTATAGAAAATTGTCTCTGTAAGACAGTTTTCTTATAGAAAATTGTCTCTGTAAGACAGTTTTCTTATAGAAAAATGTCTTTCAAAGACAGTTTTCTTATAGAAAAATGTCTTTCAAAGACAGTTTTCTTATAGAAAAATGTCTTTCAAAGACAGTTTTCTTATAGAAAAATGTCTTTCAAAGACAGTTTTCTTATAGAAAAATGTCTTTCAAACACTCTTATTGATATTTTTATTATCGAGACAACAAAACGGTTAAAAGTCAGATGTTCATGTTGAACATGGTTTATATTGCTGTTTAACTAACAAAAATTAATTACTAATGCATGTGCAAAATACAGTAAAAGGTTTAGGAAATAGAAACGATTGTTATGAATTATTAAAATGTTGAAATATGAAGCTGCTAAAGACATTAACCCCTTTTAGTCTAAGAATTTCTTTGGGCAAAATGTTATTGCTTGTTTTGAGTTAAATATCTAGCCAAATTTTCTTTAAATTCAGCTGTAACAACCTTTTCTTTAATGATAAACTGAATTAATATTAATCATACGTACTGTTATATAAGCAGAAATAAAATTCCATATTACTCATATGCCTTCAACATATAATTTCACTATTTTACATAATAAGTAGAGGAATCTTTGTATAGAGGTTTGGCCAACTTTCAATGTCTGAACTGTTTGAATTATTTAGCTGTTTCCAGCCTAACCTTATTCAGGTAAGTACTTTAATTACAATGGACCCATAAGTCTATATTGTTGTCTATTGTTTAAGTCGGTCTGTGTTGTTTGTTTGCTTATTTGTTTCACACACATGTAATGTGTTTGCAAATGTTGTTTGTTTATCTAATTAATCTGTTAGACAAGTGTGTTTTAGGGTGTCTCTTTATCCTCATTAGAATTAGAAGTGAATAAATACTGCGTTAAACAGTTAAAATACATTGTATTTATGTATGTATGTCTGTTTATATGATTATTTATGCATGTGTGTATCTGTTCTATTAAGTGTATTAAGTGTTGACGTGTTAAGTACTCGTAAAATATACATTTTTCACCAACTTTCTAAAACAAAAAAAAAGTAAATTCCAAAAGCACAACACCCCAACACCAATAATACAAACATAAATACCTAAAATAAACACACATGTTCACACCTAAAAAAAGCCTTCATAGACATATTTTAGCACAATTTAGGAAAGATTCATTGACCATAATGCGTGTAGAAACCCCCCTAAATGTAGTCACGTTAATACAATTACTTGTTAACTTACACAGGAACACATACCTTCAACACAAATAAATTTACTCTCACACATGATTATTAACACATGGATTCTTACTGTCTCTCTCTCACACATATGCTTCGCTCTTAATGATTCACTTTAATGTAACAGTTACTTTTACAAGTTTATTTATGTCTGTGTTTAACTGTGTCTTTTTTTCGTTTCCTGTGGGTATCCAGGGACATCCACAGTCTTTGTAAAGACAGTTTTCCTATAGAAAACAGTATTTGTAAGACAGTTTTCTATTGAAAACAATCATTCTAAGACCGTTTCCTATAGAATACTTTCTATAGGAAATTGTATTTAAAACAGTTTAAAACAGTTAAACAGTTTTGTTATAGAAAACAGTCTTTGAAAGACAGTTTTCCTATAGAAACCAGACTTTGTAAGACAGTTTTCCTATAGAAAATTGTTCTTTTATGGAAAACTTGAAATAGCATTAAATTTTCTAACTAAAAAAACACAAAATTTTCTGTGGAAATCGTAAAATAGCAATCATTATCAATAGAAAACTTAATATAGCATTCGATTTTTAGAGAAGACTTGAAATAGCATAAAAATTTCAATGAAAAACTAAAAATAGCATAAAATTTTCAATGAACAACTAAAAATAGCATTAAATTTTCAATGAAAATCTTCATATAGCATTAAATTTCTATGGAAAACCTGAAATAGCATTAAATTTTCTATGGAAATTGTAAAATAGCACTCATTTTGTATAGAAAACTTAAAATAGCATAAAAATTTTAATGAAAAACTAAAAATAGCATTAAATTTTCTGTGGCAATTGTAAAATAGCATTCATTATCAATAGAAAACTTAATATAACATCCGATTTTTATGGAAAACTTGAAATAGCATTAAATTTTTAATGAAAAACTAAAAATAGCATTAAATTTTCAATGAAAAGCTAAAAATAGCATTAAATGTTCAATGACAAATTTCATATAGCATTAAATTTCTATGGAAAACTTAAAATAGCACTACATTTGTATGGAAGACTTGAAATAGCATTACATTTTTAAAGAAAAATTCCAAATAGCATTAAAATTCTGTGGAAAACTAAAAATAGCATTAAATTTTCTATGGAAATCGTAAAATAGCACCAACTTTTTTTATGGAAAACTTAAAATAGCATCAAATTTGTATGGAAAACTTCAAATAGCAAGAAATTTTCAATGAAAAATTTCAAATAGCATCAAATTTCTATGTAAAACCAACAATAGCATTAAATTTTCTATGGAAATCATAAAATAGCACTAATTTTCTATGGAATACTTAAAACAGCTTTAAATTAGAATAGATAACTTGAAATAGCATAAAATTTCCATGCAAAATTTGAAATAGCATTAAATTTTCAATGAAGAATTTCAAATAGAATTAAATTTCTATGGAAAACTAAAAATAGCAATAAATTTTCTATGGAAATCGTAAAATAGCACCATTTTTCTATGGAAAACTTCAAATAGCATCAAATTTGTATGAAAAACTTGAAATAGCAATAAATTTTCAATGAAAAATTTCAAATGGCATAAATTTCTATGGAAAACTAAAAATTGCATTAAATATTCTATGGAAATCGTAAAATAGCATTCAATTTTGTATGGAAAACATGAAATAGCATTTAATTTCTAAGAAAAACAAAAATAGCTATAAATTTTCTATGGAAATCGTAAAATAGCATTAATTTTTTTTAGGAAAGTTTAAAATAGCATTATATTTGTATGGAAATATTGAAATAGCATTAAATTTTCAATGAAAAACTTAAAATAGCATTAAATTTAATATGAAAAACTAAAAATAGCATTAAATTTTCATTGAAGAACTTCAAAGCATTAAATTTGTAATGAAAATTTTCAAATAACATTAAATTTCTATGGAAAACTTAAAATAGCAATAAATTTTCTATGGAAATCGTAAAATAGCACTAATTTTCTATAGTAAACTTAAAATAGCATCAAATTTTTTGTGGAAAACTTGAAATAGCATTAAATTTCTATGGAAAACTTAAAATAGCATTAAATTTTCCATGAAAATCGTAAAATAGCTCTTCATTTGTATGGAAAACATAAAATGGCATTTTATTTTTCAATGAACTAAAAATAGCATTAAATTTTATTTGAAAAACTGTATTGTAAAGACAGTTTTCTTAGAAAATTGTCTTGTCAAGACAGACAAAAGTTTTTTGTAAGACAAACATTAAAAAATAGAGCTCTTAAGCATTAAAAATCAAAATTAACAAAAATTAATATTAATCATACGCCACAGTGGGTAAATTTAACTAAAATTTTCTTAAAGCTTTGTATTTCAGAAACTATTGCAGGGCATGTTAAGAAATATATAGACAATTTTTAGCTTACATTTTGATCTTTCAAAGTTTCTTATTAAAAACATTAAAACTTTGCAGAAATTTAAAATTTTACTATTTAAATAAGGACTTTAAAGCAAAATTTCTCTCTTTTATATTTAAGCTGTTGTTAATGGTAATTCATCATTTTATCCGTAAAAAACATGTGTCGGTAAGTAAATACATGATATTATATGTATTTACTATAATATAAGTTGTTAATTAAATTACTATAATTAAAATATCTATTTGTATGTTGCAACATAAAAAGCACACAACATTGATTAACAACAAATATACATTAAAAAAAATCCTTTAAGCCTTTTTAAAATGTTTAATATTTTATGATTGATTTACAAGCATATTATAAATATTATTCAGCTTAAATCTTTTTTTAATGAGGTAAATTACGAAATTGTGTCAAAATACACAATTCACACAGAGTTTTCAACTCATGTTTATGTACTTATATGCAGCACACATGAAGTGCTGTTAAAGTTTTTTTTTTCAAAATCCTGTAGGATAAACACTTAATCATTGTCATAAATTATAAAATGTTTTTGTTAAATTTCTTTCACATTTTCCCATTGACAATTCAGATAAATTTTCCTGTAGAAAACAACTTTGTATTTTAACACAATATTAAGTTAATAATAATGACAATAACAAAAAAAAAAAAAAAACAAAATATTGTTGGATGATAATGACAGGGATGACGATGATGCTGCTGCTGATGAGCATAATGGCGTTGTCATTGATGACAATGATGACTGTTTTTAAAGTGACACATAATGTAAAGATTTTAATCTTTTTTGTTTTGTGAAACATACGACAAAGTCTGGTGTTACATTTTCATACAGGAGACAACAACTACATATATACGAACACAATGTGTGTGCAGTGAAAGATAAACATAAAAAATAACATCATAAAACTATTAACCAAATAACCCAGCAATTTTTACTATAGAAAATTAAATGCTATTTTTAGTTTTTTTAAAGGAAATTAAAAGCTATTTTATGATTTCCATAAAAAATTTAATGCTATTTTTAGTTTTCCATAGAAAATGTCATGTTTTTTCAAGTTTTCCATACAAATGTAGTGCTATTTTAAGTTTTTCACATAAAGTTAGTGCTATTTTACGATTTCCATAGAATATTTAGTGCTATTTTAAGTTTTCCATAGAAATGCTATTTGAAGTTTTTCATTGAAAATTTTATGCTATTTAAAGCTTACTATAAAAATCGAATGCTATATTAAGTTTTCTATTGATAATGAGTGCTATTTTACTATTTCCATAGAAAATTCAATGCTATTTTAAGTTTTCCAAAAAAATAAATGCTATATGAAGTTTTTCATTGAAAATTTATTGCTATTTCATGTTTTCTTCAAAAATCGAATGATATATTAAGTTTTCTATAGATAATGAGTGCAATTTTACGATTTCCATAGAAAATTTAATGCTATTTTTAGTTGTTCATTGAAAATTAAATCTATTTGAAGTTCTCCATACAAATGTAATGCTATTTTAAGTTTTCCATAGAAAATTAGTGCTATTTTACGATTTCCATAGAAAATTTAGTTCTATTTTAAGTTTTCCATAGAAATTAAATGCTATATGAAGTTTTTCATTGAAAATTTATTGCTATTTCATGTTTTCTTTAAAAATCGATTGTTATATTAAGTTTTCTATTGATAATGAGTGCTATTTTACGATTTCCATAGAAAATTTGTTGCTATTTTTAGTTGTTCATTGAAAATTAAATCTATTTGAAGTTCTCCATACAAATATAGTGGTATTTTAAGTTTTCCATAGAAAATTAGTGCTATTTTACGATTTCCATAGAAAATTTAATGCTATTTTAAGTTTTCAATAGAAATTAAATGCTATATGAAGTTTTTCATTGAAAATTTATTGCTATTTCATGTTTTCTTTAAAAATCGATTGCTATATTAAGTTTTCTATTGATAATGAGTGCTATTTTACGATTTCCATAGAAATTTTTTTGCTATTTTTAGTTGTTCATTGAAAATTTATTGCTATTTCAAGTTCTACATACAAATGTAGTGGTACTTTAAGTTTTCCATAGAAAATTAGTGCTATTTTACGATTTCCATAGAAAATTTAATGCTATTTTAAGTTTTCCATAGAAATTTAATGGTATATGAAGTTTTTCATTGAAAATTTATTGCCATTTCATGTTTTCTTTAAAAATCGAATGCTATATTCAGTTTTCTATTGATAATGAGTGCTATTTTACGATTTCCATAGAAAATTTAATGCTATTTTTAATTGTTCATTGAAAATTAAATATATTTGAAGTTCTCCATACAAATGCTGTGCTATTTTAAGTTTTTCATAGAAAATTAGTGCTATTTTAGAATTTCCATAGAAAATTTAATGCTATTTTAATTTTTCCATAGAAATTTAATGCTATTTGAATTTTTCATTGAAAATTTTATGCTATTTTAAGTTTTCTACAGAAAATTAGTGCTATTTTACGATCTTAATACAATTTTAGTTCTAATTTTAGTGTTTCATTGAAAATTTAATGCTATTTCATGTTTTCCATAAAAATGTAGTGCTATTTTAATTTTTCCATAGAAAATTTATGTTATTTTAAGTTTTTTATTCAAAATTTAATGCCATTTGAAATTTTTCATTTAAAATTTATTGCTATTTCAAGTTTTCCACAGAAAATTAATGATATTTTGAGTTTTCCATAGAAATTTATTGCCCTAGAAAACTAGTGCTATTTTGTGATATTTTACGATTTTCATAGTTTTTCATTAAAAATTTAATAATTTTATTTTTTCATTGAAAATTTAATGCTATTTCAAAATTTTCATAAAAATTTAGTGCTATTTTAAGTTTTCCATAGAATATTATTGCTATTTTACGATTTTCATAGAAAATAAATTGCTAGTTTTAGTTTTCCATAGAAATTTAATGCTATTTTAAGTTTTCTTCAGAAAATGGGTGCTTGGGTAAGGTTTTCATAGAAATTATGTGCTATTTTACGTTTTTCATAGAAAACTATTGCTATTTTTAGTTCTTCATTGAAAATTTAATGATATTTTAAGTTTTTCATTGAAAATTTAATGCTATTTAAAATTTTTATAAAAATTAACTGCTATTTTATGTTTTGCATAAAAAATTATTGCTATTTTACGATTTCCATAGAAAATTAATTGCTATTTTTAGTTTTCCATAGAAATTTTATGCTATTTTAAGTCTTCTACAGAAAATGGGTGCTATATTACGATATCCATCGCAAATTTAATGCTATTTCTTGTTTTCCATAGAAATTTAATTCTATTTTAAGTTTTCTGCAGAAAATGGGTGCTATAAGTTTTTAAGTTTTTCATAGAAATTTAATGCTATTTGAAATTTTTCTTGCTATTTGATATTTTTCATAGAAAATTTAATGCTATTTTAAGTTTTCCATAGAAAATCCAATGCTATTTTAAATTTTCCATATAAAATTTAATGTAATTTTAAGTTTTCCGTACAAATCTAAAGCTATTTTAAGTTTTCTACAGAAAATGGATGCTATTTTACGATGTCCATAGAGAATTTAATGATATTTTAAATTTTCTATAGAAATTTAAGGCTATTTGTAGTTTTTCCTTAAAAATTTAATACTATTTCATGTTTTCTGTAAAAATTTAATGCTATATTAAGTTTTCTGTAGATAACGAGTGCTATTTTATGATTTCAATAGAAATTTTTATGCTATTTTTAGTTGATGATTGAAAATTTAATGCTATTTTTAGTTTTACATTGAAAATTTAATGCTATTTTAAGTTTTCCGTCGAAAATGCAATGCTATCTTCTATATTACATACGAAATTGTTTGTCTTACAAGTTTGCCATAGAAAATTTACTACTATTTTCTTATTTCTATAGAATATTTCTTAAATGTTTGCTTGGTAATGAAAACAAAAAAGTTAACATAAAAAATAAGTTGCACGTCATAGTGTCAGATTTTTGTATCGTTAAGTGTAAATTTAACACATTGTTACACTTTTTTTAATGGTAAAGTTTTTTATGGCTGCAACAAAAAACAACTTTTAAAGAAAATGACACGAAAATATGTCCAAAATTATTAAATAAAATTGTTTAACAAAGAACATGACAGTAATAATTGGTAGACATTTAGCAAAACTAAAGTTGCAAAATTGTTAGACAGCAGGTACTATGACCTTTAAAAAAAAAGCTAAATAAAAGTTTTAAAGAAAAACAAAAAAAATATTTTCAACACAAAAATTCCTTTTGCATCATTTTACAGTACGTATGAGTAACTTGAATTCATTTGTTTTAAAGTTTACCCCCTAAACGTATGATTATTATTAATAAAAATGTCTCCTTTATTTTAACTAATATTCGTTCTACATTCTCTATTATTATCCCTAAATTCTTTTATATGTTAAACATTTATTATAACGTTTTTATTTCTTTTATTTTGCGGATGTAGTTAAATCGTTAACAATGATTGCAGCATTTACAACACAATACTACGACAACACATTACAATCACTTTCAAGCAAGTTGTTGTTTTGTGTTCTTTTTTTTGGGAAATTTTCTAACAAAAACTAGAGCAGGCGAAAAAACAAACCAAAGTCCTGCTAACAAATGTAAATCCTTTTGGTCCATATAGACAATGAATTCTGACAAAACTCCAGCGACCACAATTGAATTTTATGTAAACTACACTTTAATCTTTATGAATTGAAGGCAGCAGTAGTGGCAGTAGTAGTAGTGATAGTTTTTCTAGTACTATATGAAGTAAAAAGTATATAAAAACACCAACATAAGGAGATATTTAAACAGTGAAGAAGATAATTGGAAAATAGCTTTACAGAAACTTTATAAAATATTAAAATTGTAAAGAAAACTTGTAAACATATTAGATTGTTAACCAAAAATATGAAATATTATTAAAAAATTTTAAACAAAACTTCAAATAGCATTAAATTTTTTAGGAAAAACTTAAAATAGCATTAAATTTTCAACGAATTTCGTAAAATAGCATTAAATTTTCTATAGAATACTTAAAATACCATTAAATTCTTTCTGTAAAACTTCAAATAGAATTAAATCTTAAAAAAAATTTAATTTTTCTATGGAAATCGTAAAAGAGAAATATTTTTTTTTGGAAATAGTCAAATAGCCAACATTTTTTTGTTGGAAATGATAAATAGCATTTAATTTTCTGTGAAAATCATCAAATAGCAAACCAAATCCAAAGAAAATATAAATAGCTTTAAATTTTCTATGGAAATAGTAAAATAGCAATAAAAATTTTATAGAAACCTGATAATAGCATAAAATTTTCAACGAAATTCGTAAAATAGCATTAAATTTTCAATGGAGAATGTAAAATAGCAATAAATTTTTATGAAAAACTTAATATAGCACTAAATTTTTTATGGAAATAGTAAAATAGCATAAAAATTTTATAGAAACCTGAAAATAGCATAAAATTTTCAACGAAATTCCTAAAATATTATTAAATTTTCGATGGAAAATGTAAAATAGCAATAAATTTTTATGGAAAATTTAATATAGCATTAAACTTTCTATTGAAATCCCAAAATAGCAGAATAAATCTATAGAAAACTTAAAATAGCATTAGTTTTTTTTGGAATCATAAAATAGCATTAAATTTTCTATGGAAATCTAAAATAGCATTAAATTTTTTATAAAAACTGAAAATACAAAAAAATTTTCTATGGAAAACGTAAAATAGCATTAATTTTCAATGAAAAAAGTAAATAGCATCAAATTTTCAATGAAAAATTTCAAATAGAATTAAATTTCTATGGAAACCTTAAAATAGCATAAAATTTTTTATGGAAATCGTAAAATAGCACTCATTATCAATAGAAAACTTAATATAGCATTCGATTTTTATAGAACACATGAAATAGCATTGAATTTTCTATGGAAAACTTAAAATAGCATTAAATTTTAAATTAAAGACTTCATATAGCATTAAATTTCTATGGAAAACTTAAAATAGCTCTTCATTTGTATGGAAAAATTAATATATCATTAAATTTTCTATGGAAAACGTAAAATAGCACTCATTTTCTATGGAAAACTTAAAACAGCACTACATTTGTATGGAAAACATGAAATACCATTAATTTTTGTATGAAAACTTAAAATAGCATTAAATTTTCTATGGAAATCGTAAAATAGCATTAAATTTTCAATGAAAAATTTTAAATAGCATAAAATTTTCTATAGCATTCGAATTTTATAGAAAACATGAAATAGCATTGAATTTTCTATGAAAACTTAAAATATCATTAAATTTTCTATGGAAATTCGTAAAACAGCATTAAATTTTCTATGGAAAACATAAAATAGCACTCATTTTCAATGAAAAAAGAAAATAGTATTTAATTTTCAATGTAAAATTTCAAATAGAATTAAATTTCTATGGAAAACCTAAAATAGCATTAAATTTTCTAGGGAAATTGTAAAATAGAACTCATTTTCAATAGAAAACTTAATATAGCTTTCGATTTTTTATAGAAAACATGAAATAGCAATAAATTTTCTATGCAAAACTTAAAATAGCATAAAATTGTCTATGGAAATTGTAAAATAGCACTCATTATCAATAGAAAACATAATATAGCATTCGATTTTTATAGAAAAGTTGAAATAGCATTAAATTTTCAATGAAAAACTTCATATAACATTAAATTTCTATGGAAAACTAAAAATAGCATTACATTTGTATGGGAAACTTGAAATAGCATTAAATTTCTAATGAAAAATTTCAAAAAGCATTAAATTTTTATGGAAAACTAAAAATACAAGAAATTTTCTAGGGAAATCGTAAAATAACACAAATTTTTTATGGAAAACTAAAAATAGCATTAAAATTTCAATGAAAAACTTAAACTAGCATTAAATTTCTATGGAAACTTAAAATAGCTCTTAATTTGTATGGAAAACTTAAAATAGCATTAAATTTTCTATGGAAAACTTAATATAGCATGCGACTTTTATAGAAAACATGAAATAGCATTGAAATTTCTATGGAAAACTTAAAATAGCAATAAATTTTCTATGGAAATCATAAAATAGCATTATATTTTTCATAGAAAACATAAAATAGCATTAAATTTTCTAGGGAAATTGTAAAATAGCACTCATTATCAATAGAAAACTTAATATAGCATTTGATTTTTATAGAAAACATGAAAAAGCATTGAAATTTCTATGGAAAACTTAAAATAGCAATAAATTTTCTATGAAAACTTAAAATAGCATTAAGTTTTCAATGAAAAACTTCATATAGCATTAAATTTCTATGGAAAACTTAAAATAGCATTACAATTGTGTGGGAAACTTGAATTAGCATTAAATTTTTAATGAAAAGTTTCAAAAAGCATTAAATTTTTATGGAAAACTAAAAATAGCATTAAATTTTCTAAGGAAAACGTAAAATAGCATACATTTTTTTATGGAAAACTAAAAATAGCCTTACATTTGTATGGAAAACTTGAGATATCATTAAAATTTCAAAGAAAAACTTAAAATAGCATTCAATTTCTATAGAAAACTTAAAATAGCTCTTCATTTGTATGGAAAACTTAAAATAGCATTAAATTTTTTATGGAAAACTTAAGATAGCATTAAATTTTCTAGGGAAATCCTAAAATAGCACAACATTTGTATGGAAAACAGGAAATAGCATTAAATTTTCTATGGAAATCATAGAATAGCATTAATTTTTTCATAGAAAACATAAAATAGCAAAAAAAAAATATTGTGGAAAACTTCATATAGCATTAAATTTTCTATGGAAATCATAAAATAGCACTAAATTTTCTTCGAAAACTTCAAATAGCATTAAATTTTCTACCAAAATCTATAAAAATTGAATTTAAAATTTTCCATTACTTCCTAAATTTTCTTCCATACTGTAAGTTTTTCTAGCATAAAGCTATTACAATGAAAATTTTATTAACACCCAGACAAATACATTCAAACACACTCGCATATATACCAGCAGTTTCACTTACAATTACATTTACTTACTCATATAAACACATAAACATAAACTCTTTCTCTTCCCTCTCTCTAAGTCTACCCTAAAGGATATTAAGGATATGATATTATGAGTGTAGTTATATGTGTATGACAAAATATGAGTAAGTGTAAGTGTAGTGTGTGTTAAGTTATAAACAATAGACGTTCCAAAAACACACACAAAACTATTTTACAAAAAACTCATACACACACCCACCCAAGTAAATGATTTTCAACAGAACCAGGATTTAACACAATTTTACTTTTGCTATTTATGAAATTTTGTAATGAAAAAGTACCAAATAATGTTTTGTGTGGCTGTGTGAGTAAGTTACTCTCTATACGTCTTCTCAAGAGCTGTTTTATACCCCCTAAAAGCATACAATAGTTTTTGTTTTGCTTTGTATTTGTGTATTTTTGCTGAAACAATACTTATTTCTGGAGCTTGAAATCTAAAGAACATTTTACAAAGTAATTAAAGCTCTTAAGTTAAAATTTTGTTAAGGTTTCATGAAATAAATGATTTTTGAGTCAAAGTCAGCAATAACGTTTAAGGAAATCCCCTTGGCCGCTCAGCAAGGCAAGTGTTAAATGGCTGGTATTGCAATCTCACTTTAAAGCAAGTAAATTTATTAAGTAACTAATTTCTCAGTCCTTCAAACTTTACTGAGAACTCTTTAATAAAATTTCATTTTATTTCATTAAATTTCTGCAAGAAAATACCAAAGGACATCTTTTGCTGTATAAATACACAAATAAAAAAAAAGATTTTACTTTTAATGAGTTGGTTTTAATTGTCATTTAGTTGTTTTATTTTTCATTCATGCCTGTCAATTACTTGTACACTCATGTAATGTTGCTGTAGGGCCAAGGTTACAAACTGTTATTTAAGTTGGTCTTGTACTTGTTATCAAAAAACGTACAAAAAGAAAAAATAAAAGCCAAAAGAATTAACTACAATTTGTTAAGAAAAAAATGTTATTAAGTCACAGGCAATGGGTGTAGAAATAGTATTGAAATAAAATTTTCTGTAGAAAACTTAAAATAGCAATACATTTTCTTAAGAAAACTTTAAAACAGCAAAAATTAGTCTAAAGAAAGCTTATAAGAGCAACAAATTTTTTACAGAAAACTTCAAATAGCAAAAAGTTTATTATGAAAAACTTAAAATAGCAATAAATTTTCTAAAGAAAATTTAAAATAGCATTAAATTTTTAATATAAAACTTGAAATAGCATATGTTTTTTAAGGAAAATTTAAAATAGCATAAAATTTACTACAGAAAACTTCAAATAACATTAAATTATCTTTGGAAAACATAAAATAGCAATGAATTTTCTAAAGTAAACTTCAAATAGCATAAACTTTTTTAAAGAAAACTTCAAATAGCATTAAATTTTCTAAAGAAAACTTCAAATTGCATTAAGTTTTTTAAGGAAAATTTAAAATAGCAATAAATTTACTACAGAAAACATGAAATAGCATTAACTTTTTAAGGAAAATTTAAAATAGCAATGAATTTTCCAAAGAAAACTTAAAATAGCAATAAATTTTCTATGGAAAACTTCAAATAGCATTAAAGTTTCCAAGGAAAACTTAAAATAGCAATAAATTTTTAATGGAAAACATAAAATAGAAATGAACTTTCTAAAGAAAACATAAAATAGCATTAAATTTTTCACAAAAAAACTTGAAATAGCATAAGTTTTTTAATAAAAATTTAAAATAGCATTAACATTTCCAATGAAAAGTTCAAATAGCATTATATTTTTTAAAGAAAACTTCAAATAGCAATAAATTTTCTATGGAAAACATAAAATAGCAATGAATTTTCCAAAGAAAACATAAAATAGCATTAAATTTTCTAAAGAAAACTTCAAATAGCAATAAATTTTCTATGGAAAACTTAAAATAGCATAAAATTTTCTAAAGAAAACTTCAAATAGCAATAAATTTTCTATAGAAAACTTAAAATAGCATAAAATTTTCTAAAGAAAACTTCAAATAGCAATAAATTTTCTATGGAAAACATAAAATAGCAATGAATTTTCTACGGTAAACTTAAAATAGCATTAAATTTTCTAAAGAAAACTTAAAATAGCATTAAATTTTCTAAAGAAAACATCAAATAGCATTAAATTTTCTACGGTAAACTTAAATTTTCTATAGAAAATTTAAAATAGCATAAATTTTCTTAAGAAAACTTCAAATAGCATAAAATTTTCGATAGAAAGTTTGAAATAGCATTAAGTTTTTAAGGAAAATTTAAAATAGCAATAAATTTACTAAAGAAAACTTCAAATAGCATTAAATTTTCTATTGAAAACATAAAATAGCATTAAATTTTCTAAGGAAAACAAAAAATAGCATTAAATTTTCTAAAGAAAACTTCAAATAGCATTAAATTTCCAATGAAAACTTCAAATAGCATTAAATTTTCTAAAGAAAACTTAAAATAGCAATAAATTTTCCAAAGAAAACTTAAAATAGCAATAAATTTTCTATGGAAAACTTCAAATAGCATTAAATTTTCTAAAGAAAACTTAAATAGCATTAAATTATCTTTGGAAAATATAAAATAGCATTAAATTTTCAAAAGAAAACTTAAGATAGCAATAAATTTTCTAAAGAAAACATAAAATAGCATTATATTTTCTAAGGAAAACACAAAATCGCATTAAATTTTCTAAGGAAAACTTAAAATAGCATTAAATTTTCATAGAAAACTTGAAATAGCATAAGTTTGTTAAATAAAATTTAAAATAGCTATAAATTTTCTATAGTAAAATTCAAATAGCATTAAATTTTCTATGGAAAACATAAAATAGCATTAAATTTTCTAAAGAAAACTTAAAATAGCATTAAATTTTCCACCAAAAAAAAAAAATAGCATAAAATTTTCATTGAAAATCGTAAAATAGCATTAAAGTTTTTATGGAAATCGTAAAATAGCATCAAAGTTTCTATGCAAATCGTAAAATAGCATAGTTTTTAATGGAATATTTAAAATAGCAATAATTTACTACAGAAATCTTAAAGTAGCAATAAATTATGTTTGGAAAACAAGAAAAAGCAATAAAGAAAACTTCAAATAGCATTAAATTTCCAATGAAAACTTCAAATGGCATTAAATTTTCTAAAGAAAACTTTAAATAGCATTAAATTATCTTTGGAAAATATAAAATAGCATTAAATTTTCTATAGAAAACTTAAAATAGAATAAGTTTGTTAAGAAACATTTAAATTTTCTATAGAAAACTTAAAATAGCATTAAATTTTCTAAAGAAAACTTAAAATAGCATTAAATTTTCGATAGAAAGTTTGAAATAGCATTAAGTTTTTAAGGAAAATTGAAAATAGCAATAAATTTACTAAAGAAAACTTAAAATAGCATTAAATTTTCTACGGTAAACTTAAAATAGCATTAAATTTTCTAAAGAAAACTTCAAATAGCATTAAATTTTCATAGAAAACTTGAAATAGCATAAGTTTGTTAAGTAAAATTTAAAAAAGGTATAAATTTTCTATAGAAAACTTCAAATAGCATTAAATTTTCTAAAGAAAACTTAAAATAGCATTAAATTTTCCACCAAAAAAAAAATAGCATAAAATTTTCATTGAAAATCGTAAAATAGCATTAAAGTTTTTATGGAAATAAAATAGCATCAAAGTTTCTATGCAAATCGTAAAATAGCATAGTTTTTAATGGAATATTTAAAATAGCAATAATTTACTACAGAAATCTTAAAGTAGCAATAAATTATGTTTGGAAAACAAGAAAAAGCAATAAAGAAAACTTCAAATAGCATTAAATTTCCAATGAAAACTTCAAATGGCATTAAATTTTCTAAAGAAAACTTTAAATAGCATTAAATTATCTTTGGAAAATATAAAATAGCATTAAATTTTCTATAGAAAACTTAAAATAGAATAAGTTTGTTAAGAAACATTTAAATTTTCTATAGAAAACTTAAAATAGCATTAAATTTTCTAAAGAAAACTTAAAATAGCATTAAATTTTCGATAGAAAGTTTGAAATAGCATTAAGTTTTTAAGAAAAATTGAAAATAGCAATAAATTTACTAAAGAAAACTTAAAATAGCATTAAATTTTCTACGGTAAACTTAAAATAGCATTAAATTTTCTAAAGAAAACTTAAAATAGCATTAAATTTTCATAGAAAACTTGAAATAGCATAAGTTTGTTAAGTAAAATTTAAAATAGCTTTAAATTTTCTATAGAAAACTTCAAATAGCATTAAATTTTCAATGAAAAACTTGAAATAGCATTGAATTTTCCACCAAAACATAAAATAGCACAAAATTTTCATTGAAAATCGTAAAATAGCATTGAAGTTTTTATGGAAATCGTAAAATAGCATCAAAGTTTCTATGGAAATCGTAAAATAGCATAGCTTTTAATGTTATATTTAAAATAGCAATAATTTTTCAACAGAAAACTTAAAATAGCATTAAATTATCTTTGCAGAACATAAAATAGCAAAACAGTTTTACGAATAATTTCAAATAGAATTAAATTTTCTAAAGAAAACTTAAAATAGCATTCAATTTTCCACCAAACTTAAAATAGCACAAAATTTTCATTGGAAATCGTAAAATAGCATTGAAGTTTTTATAGAAATCGTAAAATAGCATCAAAGTTTCTAGGGAAATAGTAAAATAGCATAGTTTTTAATGGAATATTTAAAATAGCAATAATTTTTCAACAGAAAACTTAAAATAGCAATAAATTATGTTTGGAAAACAAGAAAAAGCAATACGTTTTTTATGTATAACTTCAAATAGCATTAAATTTTTCACAAAACTTAAAATAGCATAAAATTTTCATTGAAAATCGTAAAATAGCATTAAAGTTTCTATGGAAATCGTAAAATAGGGAAATTGGATACCATACGAACTGAAGCTGAAAGAGCTTGAAAGACGATTTTGCTGAATCGACAGCAAAGCCAAATATTCAGGACGCTCTAGGTGATCATTGTGGAAATAAAATATTCTAGTATTTCTGTTAGCATATTCATGAAACTTCTAGTAGATGGCGATGTGTAACCAGCTGCTGTCTACAGCTGCTTAGTTTCCAAATACTTTATATTTATGGAATATTATTACTCTCCTTTATAACATTTAATTAAATGTCAATTGCATTTCAAATTAACTACCATTTAGATGTCGTTCTATGACTCAATTTTGATGTTAAAGTCAATTAAAAGTTAGGGGTTTTTCACTCACTTTATATTGATAGTGCTTTTAAAACCAAAACTATATTTATTTAATATATGCAGTTTACCAAAAAAAAAAAACTTTTACCCTCGATGCCACAACAATTTATTACACCAGAAAAATGAGTAGCAATTTTATGGCAACTAAACTTTTCAATGTGCACTAGTATTTCTGTTCTGGTTACCTTGGGCGTTGTGGAAAAAGGTAATAAAAAATGGATAAAGATTTCATTCAAGTAATAAATATGTTTATGTGGGCAAAAACATATAAAAGTTCTTTATTAGTTTTTCAAAAATTCACAAAATCCAATTCCCTTTGCAGCCTTAAAGTCAATGTTAATTTGTTGTGGTCAGCCTGGTATTTAGCACGACAACGATCCACATTTACCGGGTGCATTAGTGGCAATTTTAGATGATAAATGGCTGTGACTAAAACTACTTCATGCTCTGTTATGGTTAAATGCATTTTGTCCGAGGGTGTGTCATCATTGGTTAGCAATATATCCACTACTAAATCCTCACAACTGGCCGAAGCATTGGTGCGATTGCCCATTTGTAGGAATACGTCTTCAGTGCCCACAGCCTGACGATAGGTTAGAGTATAGGAGGGGCATTTGCGTGAGTCCAAAATATCTTTATCTGCTTGTTCATGTTGCTGCTGCCATTCCTCTAAAGTGGAGGGTTGTTTTTGGGAATTGGCATCCAACTCGAGAGGATCATAGGGAGATTTTGTTTTTTTGTGGGCAGAGGATTTTTTATTGTTCAGGTTTGCTGCAGAACCTATAGCACCTGGATCTAGCGGCCAAATATTTTAAACATTAGTTTTTTTCTTGTAGCTTTCAAACTTAACTTACTTAATTTGCTTGTTTTTATCAAGCATTCCTGATCATCTTCTAAATCAGATTCTTCTTCTGCTGCTGCTGGAGGATTTAAAAGATTTTGCAGCAGCTTTAAATTCTCAGGAGTCTCAAACAAGGACATAACGTTTCAAAGGCAAACACAATTGTAATAAACTGAAAATTATTTATTTTTACTCCACAATGAAATTAGTTTCCTTGTCATTTATACAGCTACAGCTGGCATAAACTTTAAAACAGGCCACTTGTTACGAAATAGTTTTTATAAAACCAGCAAGATATTGGAAATTGTTTCAACTTTTTAGATTGTACAGCAACCAACAGTCTTCAATTGCCAACCTTTATTTTATTTGGTTTTTATTTACCCTCTAAAACACATCGATTAAACAAAGTTTATTGCACATGGCAACGTAAATTTCATTCATCAGGTTTGTTTGTCGTTGCTAAATAAACCATAAACTAATATTCGTAAATCCCATTGTCGTAACCAACATTCCACCAACCCCCCGCACTGACACCTTCCCAACTCTTCATAAACCAAAATATAGTTGTCCAACTTTCATTTAATATTTGAGTTTTTAAAAATACCGCCAGTGTTTAGTTTGTGTGTCAATAGTAAATGGGTGTTAAATGGTAACAATGGCTGGTATTGTTGCCCACAGTTCCAGCAGTTAATGTTTTCCATTTTTCAACATTAACAATTGACTTAAATATTGCCAAAAGTTATGAAATTGTTTATAATTTTTTGTATAAAATTTTTAAACAAAAGCAATATAAAAAGTTTAATGAAAAGGATTTGGAAAAATAGCAGGAAATGGTCGCTCAAAATTAGACACAAAAATGCTTTAGGATTAGAAACTTGAACAGAACTAGAACAGAACAGAACTAGAACAGAACAGAACTAGAACTAGAACTAGAACTAGAACTAGAACTAGAACTAGAACTAGAACTAGAACTAGAACTAGAACAGAACTAGAACAGAACTAGAACAGAACTAGAACAGAACTAGAACAGAACTAGAACAGAACAGAACTAGAACAGAACTAGAACAGAACTAGAACAGAACTAGAACAGAACTAGAACAGAACTAGAACAGAACTAGAACAGAACTAGAACAGAACTAGAACAGAACTAGAACAGAACTAGAACAGAACTAGAACAGAACTAGAACAGAACTAGAACAGAACTAGAACAGAACTAGAACAGAACTAGAACAGAACTAGAACAGAACTAGAACAGAACTAGAACAGAACTAGAACAGAACTAGAACAGAACTAGAACAGAACTAGAACAGAACTAGAACAGAACTAGAACAGAACTAGAACAGAACTAGAACAGAACTAGAACAGAACTAGAACAGAACTAGAACAGAATTAGAATAGAACAGAACTATAAGAAAGACTGCTTTCTATAAGAAAACTGTCTTACCCAGACTGTTTTCTATAAGAAAACTGTCTTACCCAGACTGTTTTCTATAAGAAAACTGTCTTCGAAAAACTGTTTTCATATAGAAAACTGTCTTCGAAAGACTGTTTTCATATAGAAAACTGTCTTCGAAAGACTGTTTTCTATAAGAAAACTGTCTTACCAAGACTGTTTTCTATAAGAAAACTGTCTTACCAAGACTGTTTTCTATAAGAAAACTGTCTTACCAAGACTGTTTTCTATAAGAAAACTGTCTTACCAAGACTGTTTTCTATAAGAAAACTGTCTTACCAAGACTGTTTTCTATAAGAAAACTGTCTTACCAAGACTGTTTTCTATAAGAAAACTGTCTTACCAAGACTGTTTTCCATAAGAAAACTGTCTTACAAAGACTGTTTTCTATAAGAAAACTGTCTTACAAAGACTGTTTTCTATAAGAAAACTGTCTTACAAAGACTGTTTTCTATAAGAAAACTGTCTTACAAAGACTGTTTTCTATAAGAAAACTGTCTTACAAAGACTGTTTTCTATAAGAAAACTGTCTTACAAAGACTGTTTTCTATAAGAAAACTGTCTTACAAAGACTGTTTTCTATAAGAAAACTGTCTTACAAAGACTGTTTTCTATAAGAAAACTGTCTTACAAAGACTGTTTTCTATAAGAAAACTGTCTTACAAAGACTGTTTTCTATAAGAAAACTGTCTTACAAAGACTGTTTTCTATAAGAAAACTGTCTTACAAAGACTGTTTTCTATAAGAAAACTGTCTTACAAAGACTGTTTTCTATAAGAAAACTGTCTTACAAAGACTGTTTTCTATAAGAAAACTGTCTTACAAAGACTGTTTTCTATAAGAAAACTGTCTTACAAAGACTGTTTTCTATAAGAAAACTGTCTTACAAAGACTGTTTTCTATAAGAAAACTGTCTTACAAAGACTGTTTTCTATAAGAAAACTGTCTTACAAAGACTGTTTTCTATAAGAAAACTGTCTTCCAAAGACTGTTTTCTATAAGAAAACTGTCTTCCAAAGACTGTTTTCTATAAGAAAACTGTCTTCCAAAGACTGTTTTCTATAAGAAAACTGTCTTACAAAGACTGTTTTCTATAAGAAAACTGTCTTACAAAGACTGTTTTCTATAAGAAAACTGTCTTACAAAGACTGTTTTCTATAAGAAAACTGTCTTACAAAGACTGTTTTCTATAAGAAAACTGTCTTACAAAGACTGTTTTCTATAAGAAAACTGTCTTACAAAGACTGTTTTCTATAAGAAAACTGTCTTACAAAGACTGTTTTCTATAAGAAAACTGTCTTCCAAAGACTGTTTTCTATAAGAAAACTGTCTTACAAAGACTGTTTTCTATAAGAAAACTGTCTTACAAAGACTGTTTTCTATAAGAAAACTGTCTTACAAAGACTGTTTTCTATAAGAAAACTGTCTTACAAAGACTGTTTTCTATAAGAAAACTGTCTTACAAAGACTGTTTTCTATAAGAAAACTGTCTTACAAAGACTGTTTTCTATAAGAAAACTGTCTTACAAAGACTGTTTTCTATAAGAAAACTGTCTTCCAAAGACTGTTTTCTATAAGAAAACTGTCTTCCAAAGACTGTTTTCTATAAGAAAACTGTCTTCCAAAGACTGTTTTCTATAAGAAAACTGTCTTCCAAAGACTGTTTTCTATAAGAAAACTGTCTTCCAAAGACTGTTTTCTATAAGAAAACTGTCTTCCAAAGACTGTTTTCTATAAGAAAACTGTCTTCCAAAGACTGTTTTCTATAAGAAAACTGTCTTCCAAAGACTGTTTTCTATAAGAAAACTGTCTTCCAAAGACTGTTTTCTATAAGAAAACTGTCTTCCAAAGACTGTTTTCTATAAGAAAACTGTCTTCCAAAGACTGTTTTCTATAAGAAAACTGTCTTCCAAAGACTGTTTTCTATAAGAAAACTGTCTTACAAAGACTGTTTTCTATAAGAAAACTGTCTTACAAAGACTGTTTTCTATAAGAAAACTGTCTTACAAAGACTGTTTTCTATAAGAAAACTGTCTTACAAAGACTGTTTTCTATAAGAAAACTGTCTTACAAAGACTGTTTTCTATAAGAAAACTGTCTTCCAAAGACTGTTTTCTATAAGAAAACTGTCTTACAAAGACTGTTTTCTATAAGAAAACTGTCTTACAAAGACTGTTTTCTATAAGAAAACTGTCTTACAAAGACTGTTTTCTATAAGAAAACTGTCTTACAAAGACTGTTTTCTATAAGAAAACTGTCTTACAAAGACTGTTTTCTATAAGAAAACTGTCTTACAAAGACTGTTTTCTATAAGAAAACTGTCTTACAAAGACTGTTTTCTATAAGAAAACTGTCTTCCAAAGACTGTTTTCTATAAGAAAACTGTCTTCCAAAGACTGTTTTCTATAAGAAAACTGTCTTCCAAAGACTGTTTTCTATAAGAAAACTGTCTTCCAAAGACTGTTTTCTATAAGAAAACTGTCTTCCAAAGACTGTTTTCTATAAGAAAACTGTCTTCCAAAGACTGTTTTCTATAAGAAAACTGTCTTCCAAAGACTGTTTTCTATAAGAAAACTGTCTTCCAAAGACTGTTTTCTATAAGAAAACTGTCTTCCAAAGACTGTTTTCTATAAGAAAACTGTCTTCCAAAGACTGTTTTCTATAAGAAAACTGTCTTACAAAGACTATAAGAAAACTGTCTTACAAAGACTGTTTTCTATAAGAAAACTGTCTTACAAAGACTGTTTTCTATAAGAAAACTGTCTTACAAAGACTGTTTTCTATAAGAAAACTGTCTTACAAAGACTGTTTTCTATAAGAAAACTGTCTTACAAAGACTGTTTTCTATATGAAAACTGTCTTACAAAGACTGTTTTCTATAAGAAAACTGTCTTCGAAAGACACTTTTCTATAAGAAAACTGTCTTCGAAAGACACTTTTCTATAAGAAAACTGTCTTCGAAAGACACTTTTCTATAAGAAAACTGTCTTCGAAAGACACTTTTCTATAAGAAAACTGTCTTCGAAAGACACTTTTCTATAAGAAAACTGTCTTCGAAAGACACTTTTCTATAAGAAAACTGTCTTCGAAAGACACTTTTCTATAAGAAAACTGTCTTCGAAAGACACTTTTCTATAAGAAAACTGTCTTCGAAAGACACTTTTCTATAAGAAAACTGTCTTCGAAAGACACTTTTCTATAAGAAAACTGTCTTCGAAAGACACTTTTCTATAAGAAAACTGTCTTCGAAAGACACTTTTCTATAAGAAAACTGTCTTCGAAAGACACTTTTCTATAAGAAAACTGTCTTCGAAAGACACTTTTCTATAAGAAAACTGTCTTCGAAAGACACTTTTCTATAAGAAAACTGTCTTCGAAAGACACTTTTCTATAAGAAAACTGTCTTCGAAAGACACTTTTCTATAAGAAAACTGTCTTCGAAAGACACTTTTCTATAAGAAAACTGTCTTCGAAAGACACTTTTCTATAAGAAAACTGTCTTCGAAAGACACTTTTCTATAAGAAAACTGTCTTCGAAAGACACTTTTCTATAAGAAAACTGTCTCCGAAAGACACTTTTCTATAAGAAAACTGTCTTCGAAAGACACTTTTCTATAAGAAAACTGTCTTCGAAAGACTGTTTTCTATAAGAAAACTGTTTTCTATAAGAAAACTGTCTTACAAAGACTGTTTTCTATAAGAAAACTGTCTTACAAAGACTGTTTTCTATAAGAAAACTGTCTTCCAAAGACTGTTTTCTATAAGAAAACTGTCTTACAAAGACTGTTTTCTATAAGAAAACTGTCTTCCAAAGACTGTTTTCTATAAGAAAACTGTCTTCCAAAGACTGTTTTCTATAAGAAAACTGTCTTCCAAAGACTGTTTTCTATAAGAAAACTGTCTTACAAAGACTATAAGAAAACTGTCTTACAAAGACTGTGTTCTATAAGAAAACTGTCTTACAAAGACTGTTTTCTATAAGAAAACTGTCTTACAAAGACTGTTTTCTATAAGAAAACTGTCTTACAAAGACTGTTTTCTATAAGAAAACCGTCTTACAAAGACTGTTTTCTATATGAAAACTGTCTTACAAAGACTGTTTTCTATAAGAAAACTGTCTTCGAAAGACACTTTTCTATAAGAAAACTGTCTTCGAAAGGCACTTTTCTATAAGAAAACTGTCTTCGAAAGGCACTTTTCTATAAGAAAACTGTCTTCGAAAGACACTTTTCTATAAGAAAACTGTCTTCGAAAGACACTTTTCTATAAGAAAACTGTCTTCGAAAGACACTTTTCTATAAGAAAACTGTCTTCGAAAGACACTTTTCTATAAGAAAACTGTCTTCGAAAGACACTTTTCTATAAGAAAACTGTCTTCGAAAGACACTTTTCTATAAGAAAACTGTTTTCGAAAGACACTTTTCTATAAGAAAACTGTCTTCGAAAGACACTTTTCTATAAGAAAACTGTCTTCGAAAGACACTTTTCTATAAGAAAACTGTCTCCGAAAGACACTTTTCTATAAGAAAACTGTCTTCGAAAGACACTTTTCTATAAGAAAACTGTCTTCGAAAGACTGTTTTCTATAAGAAAATTGTTTTCTATAAGAAAACTGTCTTACAAAGACTGTTTTCTATAAGAAAACTGTCTTACAAAGACTGTTTTCTATAAGAAAACTGTCTTACAAAGACTGTTTTCTATAAGAAAACTGTCTTACAAAGACTGTTTTCTATAAGAAAACTGTCTTACAAAGACTGTTTTCTATAAGAAAACTGTCTTACAAAGACTGTTTTCTATAAGAAAACTGTCTTACAAAGACTGTTTTCTATAAGAAAACTGTCTTTCAAAGACTGTTTTCTATAAGAAAACTGTCTTACAAAGACTGTTTTCTATAAGAAAACTGTCTTACAAAGACTGTTTTCTATAAGAAAACTGTCTTCGAAAGACACTTTTCTATAAGAAAACTGTCTTCGAAAGACACTTTTCTATAAGAAAACTGTCTTCGAAAGACACTTTTCTATAAGAAAACTGTCTTCGAAAGACACTTTTCTATAAGAAAACTGTCTTCGAAAGACACTTTTCTATAAGAAAACTGTCTTCGAAAGACACTTTTCTATAAGAAAACTGTCTTCGAAAGACACTTTTCTATAAGAAAACTGTCTTCGAAAGACACTTTTCTATAAGAAAACTGTCTTCGAAAGACACTTTTCTATAAGAAAACTGTCTTCGAAAGACACTTTTCTATAAGAAAACTGTCTTCGAAAGACACTTTTCTATAAGAAAACTGTCTTACAAAGACTGTTTTCTATAAGAAAACTGTCTTACAAAGACTGTTTTCTATAAGAAAACTGTCTTACAAAGACTGTTTTCTATAAGAAAACTGTCTTACAAAGACTGTTTTCTATAAGAAAACTGTCTTACAAAGACTGTTTTCTATAAGAAAACTGTCTTACAAAGACTGTTTTCTATAAGAAAACTGTCTTACAAAGACTGTTTTCTATAAGAAAACTGTCTTACAAAGACTGTTTTCTATAAGAAAACTGTCTTACAAAGACTGTTTTCTATAAGAAAACTGTTTTCTATAAGAAAACTGTCTTACAAAGACATTTTTCTATAAGAAAACTGTCTTACAAAGACACTTTTCTATAAGAAAACTGTCTTACAAAGACTGTTTTCTATAAGAAAACTGTCTTACAAAGACTGTTTTCTATAAGAAAACTGTCTTACAAAGACTGTTTTCTATAAGAAAACTGTCTTACAAAGACTGTTTTCTATAAGAAAACTGTCTTACAAAGACTGTTTTCTATAAGAAAACTGTCTTACAAAGACTGTTTTCTATAAGAAAACTGTCTTACAAAGACTGTTTTCTATAAGAAAACTGTCTTCGAAAGACACTTTTCTATAAGAAAACTGTCTTCGAAAGACACTTTTCTATAAGAAAACTGTCTTCGAAAGACACTTTTCTATAAGAAAACTGTCTTCGAAAGACACTTTTCTATAAGAAAACTGTCTTCGAAAGACACTTTTCTATAAGAAAACTGTCTTCGAAAGACACTTTTCTATAAGAAAACTGTCTTACAAAGACTGTTTTCTATAAGAAAACTGTCTTACAAAGACTGTTTTCTATAAGAAAACTGTCTTACAAAGACTGTTTTCTATAAGAAAACTGTCTTACAAAGACTGTTTTCTATAAGAAAACTGTCTTACCAAGACTGTTTTCTATAAGAAAACTGTCTTACAAAGACTGTTTTCTATAAGAAAACTGTCTTACAAAGACTGTTTTCTATAAGAAAACTGTCTTACAAAGACTGTTTTCTATAAGAAAACTGTCTTACAAAGACTGTTTTCTATAAGAAAACTGTCTTACAAAGACTGTTTTCTATAAGAAAACTGTCTTACAAAGACTGTTTTCTATAAGATAATCATTACAGTTCCTTATTTTCATTTATATGCCACAAATATTTCTTTTGTCTTTCCACAACACTTGCTACTTTATACTTTCTTTATGAACAGTTCTTCCTACAACTAGACAATTTATGGGCTACCACATTAAAACTTGTAAATTCCTACAAAATTTCCTTTTTCTCTATTGATTTTTTTACTTATTGCCTTAATAACTTGCTAATATACACTCTGCCAAATTTGTCTTTAACTCTAACTGACATTAAATGCAAACTTTTTTTAAGAAAAGTGAAAACTGCCATAAATTATTTGACAATGAACGTGAAAGAAGATTTAATGCAGCACATTGATGTTGAAAATGAAAAATACTTTTTGCTTTTTTTGGAAGAAATAAAAAAAAAGTGGCCATAAATGAAGAAAAGTTGCTGCAAAAAAGTCATTAAGGTCATTGGAAAATTAAGGAATTATAGCAAAAAGATTAATTTTTTATATAGAAAATTTAATACTGAAAATTTGTTTATACAAAATTAAAGATTTTTTACACTTTGGTATAGAATTTTTGTGCTGAAACTAGTTTGCTATTGAACATTTCCTTGCCAAGTATCTTGATTGTTATTGAAGTTTTTCTGTAAAAGCTTGATGTCCATCTGTGTGTTGAAATCATGTTTCCAAAGTCCCCAAATAACTTACAAACTTAATTGATACATCATTATGTAGGATATAGTCCTGGTTTGGATGCTATTTAAAATCGAGGAAATCGGTCTATAAATGGCTGAGTTATAAGCAAAAAACTGCGACCACCTGGATTTTTGTTAACTACTTTTGATTTACATATATCTGGATTATCTAAGTCATTAATATAGACAATATGGATATCTAGTGATAGATATTTCAAAGACCTTTTTAACGATATATATAACGTCATAGAAATTCGCACCAAAAATGGCTCAAAATAAAAAAAAAGATATTTTTGATCGAAAGTTTTTTTTTACAAAAATTTTTTTTTTAAGAAAAATTTAAAATTTTAATAAGTTTTAAAACAGCTTAAAATCAATAAATTTTTCATCACCCAAAAATTGATTTAGAATAAAAAAAATAACAAAAAAAATTCTAAAAGTGGCGTGCGATCATTATGATTTTTCACCAAGGAGGATCATGAAAATCAAATCAATTCTTAATTTGAAAATTGACAAAAATCCATGGAATCTTTATAAATCTTTAAATAATGCTTCAAATGGCAAAAGGATCCTAATCTGCGATCACTTTTTTTTCAAGCAAACTGAAACCAATTTAAAATATATTTATTTATGGCTATTTGAAATTTGATTTGAAAAATTGTTGGCTAATTTTTGTTAATTTTTTTTTTGGGAAAACTTTTCTCAATAAATTATTAATTTGCAAGACTTTTTTTTAACAATTTTCTTTATTATTTATGATATTTGTTGATTAAAATTTCCAACCCTTTTATTTAATTTTTGTTATCCTACATTTATCTTTTATTTTATATTCAAATGTCAAATCTTTGTCAAGGCATTAAACCTCAAAATTTGTTGCTGCATGTCTGTTGTCGGTATTTTAAGAAAAATTTTAATATTTTGTTTCCAAATATTATATTTTCTACAGTTTTTTTTTTGTATGGTTTTAGTGGTTTCAATGTATTTCTACCCTTCACCATGAGTATTATTAGTTTGTCATTCCATTTGGAAGGAACAATATTGGCTACTTTTTATTTTGAAATTTCAAGTGGGCGTGGCACTTCCCAATGTAAATAATTATTATGGAATATCTGGTGAACTGAAACTGTGAAAGCCGCAAAACTTCGTGGAATTTACTTCGAGCGGAATTAGAAAAATGGGAAATGAAAAATTGTGAAAATGAGCGAATTCACTTAATTGTGAATAAATTCGAAAAGAATCCATCGATTTTAATGATCGATATCTCATTTTGTTGCTATTACATGGGGCTTTGTGATAAAGTAATAAATCTGAAAAATTTTTAACGTTTTCGATTTTTTTCGAATTTTTTAAAACAAAAAAATTTAATATTTTCCCCTAAAATATATATATTTTTTCCATCAATTTGTTATTATAACTTCGAAACTACTGAGCCCATAGAAAAGCAATATATAAATAAAAATTTATAAATATTATGGGGAAAATATTTTCATAATTCAAACAATCGAAAGAAGAACATTAACTACTAAATTTTATGGATATCAAAGAAAAAACTAAAATTTTGTGAAAATGAGCGAATTCACTTAATTGTGAATAAATTCGAAAAGAATTAATCGATTTTAGTGATCGATATTTAATTTTATTGCTATCATATGTGGCTTTGCGATAAAGTAATAAAGCTGAAAAATTTTTAATGTTTTCAATTTTTCATGATTTTTTTAAACCAAAAAAATTTAATATTTTCCCCTAAAAAATATATTTTTTCTATCAATTTATTATTATAACTCCGAAACTACTGAGCCGATTGAAATACAATATAGAAATGGATTAAAGGTAAAGTAAATTTACATTTTTCTGAGTTTATTTTAAAAATATCGGACTGGTTGTTTTTGAGTTATCATTAATTATGTGGAGAAATGTCTAACAAAATTTATAATTTTTTTAAAATTTTTTTTTTTGTATAGAATTTTTAAACAAAAGCAATATAAAATGTTTAATGAAAAGGATTTTGAAAAATAGCAGGATATAGTCGCTTAAAATTAGACCCAATAGGCTTTAGGATTCAGCAGAGAAAAAGTAAGGAACTAGTTCGCACTTTCAGTTTAATGATTTGTTTAGTTTACAAAAATAGCAAATAATCAGTAGAGAATAAGTACGGAACTAGTTCGCACAGACTAGAACAGAACTAGAACAGAACTAGAACAGAACTAGAACAGAACTAGAACAGAACTAGAACAGAACTAGAACAGAACTAGAACAGAACTAGAACAGAACTAGAACAGAACTAGAACAGAACTAGAACAGAACTAGAACAGAACTAGAACAGAACTAGAACAGAACTAGAACAGAACTAGAACAGAACTAGAACAGAACTAGAACAGAACTAGAACAGAACTAGAACAGAACTAGAACAGAACTAGAACAGAACTAGAACAGAACTAGAACAGAACTAGAACAGAACTAGAACAGAACTAGAACAGAACTAGAACAGAACTAGAACAGAACTAGAACAGAACTAGAACAGAACTAGAACAGAACTAGAACAGAACTAGAACAGAACTAGAACAGAACTAGAACAGAACTAGAACAGAACTAGAACAGAACTAGAACAGAACTAGAACAGAACTAGAACAGAACTAGAACAGAACTAGAACAGAACTAGAACAGAACTAGAACAGAACTAGAACAGAACTAGAACAGAACTAGAACAGAACTAGAACAGAACTAGAACAGAACTAGAACAGAACTAGAACAGAACTAGAACAGAACTAGAACAGAACTAGAACAGAACTAGAACAGAACTAGAACAGAACTAGAACAGAACTAGAACAGAACTAGAACAGAACTAGAACAGAACTAGAACAGAACTAGAACAGAACTAGAACAGAACTAGAACAGAACTAGAACAGAACTAGAACAGAACTAGAACAGAACTAGAACAGAACTAGAACAGAACTAGAACAGAACTAGAACAGAACTAGAACAGAACTAGAACAGAACTAGAACAGAACTAGAACAGAACTAGAACAGAACTAGAACAGAACTAGAACAGAACTAGAACAGAACTAGAACAGAACTAGAACAGAACTAGAACAGAACTAGAACAGAACTAGAACAGAACTAGAACAGAACTAGAACAGAACTAGAACAGAACTAGAACAGAACTAGAACAGAACTAGAACAGAACTAGAACAGAACTAGAACAGAACTAGAACAGAACTAGAACAGAACTAGAACAGAACTAGAACAGAACTAGAACAGAACTAGAACAGAACTAGAACAGAACTAGAACAGAACTAGAACAGAACTAGAACAGAACTAGAACAGAACTAGAACAGAACTAGAACAGAACTAGAACAGAACTAGAACAGAACTAGAACAGAACTAGAACAGAACTAGAACAGAACTAGAACAGAACTAGAACAGAACTAGAACAGAACTAGAACAGAACTAGAACAGAACTAGAACAGAACTAGAACAGAACTAGAACAGAACTAGAACAGAACTAGAACAGAACTAGAACAGAACTAGAACAGAACTAGAACAGAACTAGAACAGAACTAGAACAGAACTAGAACAGAACTAGAACAGAACTAGAACAGAACTAGAACAGAACTAGAACAGAACTAGAACAGAACTAGAACAGAACTAGAACAGAACTAGAACAGAACTAGAACAGAACTAGAACAGAACTAGAACAGAACTAGAACAGAACTAGAACAGAACTAGAACAGAACTAGAACAGAACTAGAACAGAACTAGAACAGAACTAGAACAGAACTAGAACAGAACTAGAACAGAACTAGAACAGAACTAGAACAGAACTAGAACAGAACTAGAACAGAACTAGAACAGAACTAGAACAGAACTAGAACAGAACTAGAACAGAACTAGAACAGAACTAGAACAGAACTAGAACAGAACTAGAACAGAACTAGAACAGAACTAGAACAGAACTAGAACAGAACTAGAACAGAACTAGAACAGAACTAGAACAGAACTAGAACAGAACTAGAACAGAACTAGAACAGAACTAGAACAGAACTAGAACAGAACTAGAACAGAACTAGAACAGAACTAGAACAGAACTAAATTTGTTTTCACCAATTTTTTTTCACTCTAAATTTGTTTTCATCAAAATTTTTTTTTTTGTTTTCAATATTTTTCTTAAAGTTTACTTTGTTGAAGGGTATATAAGATTCTGCACAGCTGATTATATTACTCTTACTTGTTGTCTTTTTTTAAATTTTTACTCCGAAACGTGTCTTGCAACTAAATAGCAACAATAAAAAAAATTTGTCTATATAGAAATGTGAAATGTGGTTGGTTGCTATAAAGTATTGGATCTAAAAAAAAAAAATAAAGGAAAATATTTGAAAATTTGGGTGTGTGTGTGTTGGTATATTTGCAACAAACTCAAATGTGGTCAAGTTTTTGTACGGTTCAAAACCCTGTAGAATTTATTTTTTTGTTTTTGGAATATCTATTTGTTTTACAAATAAAAATAAAAAAATAGTTAAGAGTAAAGAAAAGAAAACTGAAATTGTGTCCTGTTATTTTCAGCCATATTTTACAATACACGATTGCTCAATAAAATTCACAATAAAATGTTTTGCTACATAGATTGTTACACATAAGCACTCAAAACACGAAATATAATATTATCAAATGAAATATAGGAAATTCGAAAGTAACTTTAAAAACAGAAACAGTGAATAGTTTAAGAAACGGAAGGAAGTTTTAACAAATAAATTTGAAAGGTATTGTTAGGACTGTAACAAACAGCTGCTTGCAACATTCCTCATGTTTATAAACATTTCCAGCAGTAGAAACTTTTACTTGTCAACAATGTTGATAATATTTTGTGTAAATGGTGCCATTTTTAAGAAGTTTCATGAATAATCTAACGGAAAACGCTCAATTTCCGTTAGATTATTCATGAAACTTCTTAAAAATAGCGCTGTGTATATAAGCGAGTTGCTGAGCAGTAAGTATATGGACTGTATTACCAGTGCATTCATGTAAATTATAAAGTGTGTGTAAAGAATCCGATTTATTTAAAGGAAATTTTGTGAGTCATGGAAATATAACCATATACAGACATCACTACGTGATAAAAGACCAAAAAAATCAGACCCGTGTCTCCCAGTTTTGCCCAAAGTCATGCACTTTGTTTTTTTATGGGCCCCAAAGATTTGGGGCCTCAGTGTCATTTTTGCAAAAAAAGTGATCATTTTCTTTGACTCATATCTTGCAAACAGTTGGGAATATTGATTTACTCTCTGAGGCGAAGTTGTAGCCCTTGTCATAAAGCTTCATATTGTAAACAAAAAACCTCATCTTCAAGATCAAAATCTTAAAAAACTTAAAAAAATTCGATTTTTTTTACAATTTTTCCCCTGTTCAGGTGCATAGGTAGCAAACCATTCAAAATTCAAAGAAACCATTAACTACAAAAATGTAGCTAAGATCTAAATAAACAACTTTCTAGAACATATGAACTTCTTAGGAATGATTCTTAATACCGTTTAGGTAGGTGTTAAGGAATTAAGAGTTTTGGCTCATAAACTATTAAATTATTATAAACTAAAGCATACTTTTAGGCAGCTTTAAAAAAAATTATTTGGATTTTTTTAAAGCTGCCTAAAATATAATCAGCTGTGGCGAATCTATATAACCTTCATCAAAGTAAACTTTAGGAAAAATTTTGAAAAGAATTTTAAGTGAAAAAAATTATTTTGGTGAAAAAATTTAAAAAAATTTGATGAAAAACAAATTTTGAAGAAAAAAAAATGTTGAAAACAAATTTAGAGTGAACAAAATAATAATGAAAGAAATTTTTGATATAAAAAAAAATTTTGTGAAAAAAATTTAGTGAAAAAAAGTTTTCGAAAAAAAAATTGGTGAAAAAAATGTATATACGTTTGATTGAGTAAGCAATAATTTTCAATTCTATAGAGAGATTTTTTTAAAAAAAAAAAAATTTAAAGAAAAATTATAAATTTTGTTAGACATTTCTCCACATAATTAATGATAACTCAAAAAGAGTTGGTCTGATGTTATTAAAATAAACTTAGAAAAGTTGAAATTTACAAAACCTTTAATCCGTTTATATATTGCATTTCAATTGTTTCAGTAGTTTCGGAGTTATAATAACAAATTGATGGAAAAAATAATTTTTTTTGGTGAAAAAATTTAATTTTTTTGGTTTAAAAATTTCATGAAAAATCGAAAACTTTAAAAAATTTTCAGATTTATTACTTTGTCACAAAGCCACATACCATAGCCATAAAATAGGATATCGATCATTAAAATCGATGGATTCTTTTCCAATTTATTCACCATTAAGTGAATTCGCTTATTTTCCCAGAATTTTAGTTTTTTTGTTTGATATACATAAAATTTAGTAGTTAATGTTCTTCTTTCGATTGATTGAATTATGAAAAAATGTTCCCCATAATATGTATAAATTTTCATATATATATTGAATTTCAATCGGCTCAGTAGTTTCGGAGTTATAATAAAAAATTAATGGAAAAAATAATTTTTTTTGGTGAAAATATTTAATTTTTTTGGTTTAAAAAATTCATGAAAAATCGAAAACGTTAAAAAATTTTCAAATTTATTACTTTATCACAAAGCCACATACGATAGCCATAAAATGGGATATCGATCATTATAATCGATGGATTCTTTTCGAATTTATTCACAATTAAGTGAATTCGCTTATTTTCCCAGAATTTTAGTTTTTTTGTTTGATATACATAAAATTTAGTAGTTAATGTTCTTCTTTCGATTGATTGAATTATGAACAAATTTTCCCTATAATATGTATAAATTTTCATATATATATTGCATTTCAATTGGCTCAGTAGTTTCGGAGTTATAATAACAAATTTATGGAAAAAATAATTTTTTTTGGTGAAAAAATTTAATTTTTTTGGTTTAAAAAATTCATGAAAAATCGAAAACGTTAAAAAATTTTCAGATTTATTACTTTTTCGCAAAGCCACATGTAATAGCAACAAAATGAGATATTGATCATAAAAATTTATGTATTTTTTACGAATTTATTCATAATTAAGTGAGTTTTGGGTCATAAACTATTAAATTATTATAAACTAAAGCATACTTTTAGGCAGCTTTAAAAAATTTATTTGGATTTTTTTTTTTGCGATTTTGATCTTGAAGATGAAGTTTTTTTGATTTTATAAGTTCACAACTTTTGTTCTTTATGACAAGGGCTACAACTTTGCCTCAGAGAGTAAATCAAAATTTCCAACTGTTTGCAAGTTATGAGCCTGAGAAAATTATCATTTTTTTTTTGCAAAAATGATAACGAGGCCCCAAAACTTTAAGAAAGTTTTTAAAAAATTTTAAATTACTTTAGAATTAATTTGTCTTGTTCCCTTAGCTTTTACTGTTTATGAAATTTATAGTAATACTTTTATTCTATTGCAGTATCATATCTATTGAAAACCCACAATTGAAAAGATAATCCCAAATAATGCACAGCCACAAACATACAGTTTCTTCACTTACAAATTCTTGATATTGTTATCCTTTGGTTATGAACAATGAAACTTTCCAATCATTTGTTAATTCCAGCCAGGGCTCCACTTGTATTCGAGAGGTCAATAATTTTTTATTTATTTTTTTTTATATTAAGAGTTAAGTATGTTTATAGGATACAAGTGGTAAAATCCTCCCCCGAAAAATACAAAATTCAACAATTTAGTTTTGTGTTGGCCTGAAACAGGCAAACAGCTGAAACAAAAATAAAGATTAAAACCAAAATGAAATGAAATGAATAGTGAAGATGAACAAATGTTTATCATTAAAAGATAGAAATAAGAAACAATGAGTTAGTAAGTCAAGAGGGAAGTTATTCCCCCAAATAAAAATCTAAAAGAATTAAATCTTTATTTCTACAAGAAGCAAGAACTAATTTTACATATTAATGAATGTTATAAATCTTTTCATTTCCGAGGCTACAAATCGTTAAATAATGCTTCAAATGAAAAGCGATTAATAATCTCGGAATACTGAATTACTACACAAATTACTACAAATCATACAGAAAAGGTCTTCCAACAAGTAAGAGAGCTATATTTATATATCTATTTTTTCTTTTAAATTAAAAATTTTTTTTTTTGTTTTTTAAATTTTAAAATTATTTTTTTTTTGTTTTTAAATTTTTAAAAAAAAATTTTGTTTTTTAAATTTTTTTTATGGTGAAAAGAAATTTGGGTTCAAAATTTTTTTTTTTTTTTAAATTTAAAAATTTTTTTTTTTTGTTTTTTAAATTTAAAAAAAAAAATTTTGTTTTTTAAATTTTTTTTTTTTTTTGTGAAAAAAAATTAGGGTTCAAAATTTTTTTTCCGATTTTGACCCATTGTAGGTCCAACTTACTATGGTCTTATATATGTCGTTGCAAAGGTCTTTGAAATATCTATCATTAGATATCCATATTGTCTATATTAATGATATAGGTCAAAAATCGTGGTTGTCCTGGTTTTTCCTCATACCTCAGCCATTTGTGAACCGATTTTGCTGATTTTAAATAGCAAACTTTTCGAAAGCATGACTGACAGAATTATTGAAGATTTGGTTCCCGAAGAAAATTTATTTCTACATACAGACGGACAGATAGACAGACAAACGGACGGACATGGCTTAATCGACTCCGCTATCTATAAGGATCCAGAATATATATTCTTTATAGGGTCAGAAATGAAAAATGTAGAAATTACAAACGGAATGACAAACTTATATATACCCTTCTCAGGAAAGTGAAGGGTATAAAAATAGGTCAAAAATCGAGGTCGTCCTAGTTTTTTCCTTATATCTCAGCCATTTGTGGACCGATTTTGCTGATTTTAAATAGCAAACTTTTCGAAAGCATGACTGACAGAATTATTGAAGATTTGGATCCAGAAGATATCAGGGGTCTTCAGAAAATTGATTTCAACAGACAGACGGACAGACAGACTGACGGACATGGCTTAATCGACTCCGCTATCTATAAGGATCCAGAATATATATATACTTTATAGCGTCGGAAAATTACATTGTGAAATTTACAAACGGAATGACAAACTTATATATACCCCCCTCACAAAGGTGAAGGGTATAAAAAGGAAAAAACAGAAATGTAAAATAAATTTTACTTTATTTCCATCAAGCACCTCTCCCCAAAAATGGTTGGCCAGGATCCGTGCCTGTCGTGGACGGATAAAGCGTTCAACATTACGTGCAATTGATAAAAATTGTTTAATCAAAATTTCGGTTTACGGTCGCTATAATCGTTCTACCGAGAGGACTATCCGCAGTGTGCCCAGTGGGGCAGAATCAAAATAGTTACGAAATAAATCTGGTATTTCTAAACGGCTAGTCCGATTAGAACTAAAATTTTACGCGGTGGTAGCCAAGGAGTATTCGAGTTTAAGTTATTAAAATGGGCCCTACAAATTTTCTAAAGGCAGCGCTATGGAAGTTCAAAGTAAGTTACCTTCGACAGAGGGGCAGAATCAACATTTTTTGGAAATAAATCTGGCATTTGTAAACGACTGGTCCGATTAGGATTAAAATTTTACGTGGTGCTAGCCAAGGAGTATTCGAGTTTAAGTTATTAAAAAGGGCCCTACAAAATTTCCACAGGCGGCGCTATGGAAGTTCAAAAAAGGCTACCTTCGACAGAGGGGCAAAATCAAAATTTTTTGGAAATAAATCTGACATTTCTAAACGGCTGGTCTGATTAGGACTAAACTTTTACGCGGTGGTAGCCAAGGAGTATTCGAGTTTAAGTTATTAAAATGGGCCCTACAAATTTTCTAAAGGCAGCGCTATGGATGTTCAAAGTAGAGTACCTTCGACAGTGAGACAGAATCAAAATTTTTTGGAAATATATCTGGCATTTCTAAACGGCTGGTCCGATTAGGACTAATATTTTATGTGGTGGTAGCCAAGGAGTATTAGAGTTTAAGTTATTAAAATGGGCACTACAAATTTTCCACAGGCGGCGCTATGGAAGTTCAAAGTAGATTACCTTTGACAGTGGGTCAGAATCAAAATTTTTTGGAAATAAATCTGGCATTTGTAAACGACTGGTCCGATTAGGAATAAAATTTTATGTGGTGGTAGCCAAGAAGTATTCGAGTTTAAGTTATTAAAAAGGGCCCTACAAATTTTCCACAGGCGGCGCTATGGAAGTTCAAAGTAGGTTACCTTCGACATGTAAAATTTTTAAACATGTGCAATTTTTTGGTTTCGCATCCGATTTCAAAGGTTTTTATATTTTCTTAAAGCCCTCGGCTAGGTCTTGTGTCTGCTAGTTATCTCTTATAATTTCCGAGGTATAGGAATTTTAAAATTGAAATTTAAAAATTTTGCCATACCTTGGTCCGCTTTTTTGAAAATATTGGTCATAATTTTGGACCAAAGGGACTTGAATTTTGTTTGTTAGTTAGACAACTAAATTACCAATAATATACAAAAGATTTCATAGCAATATCAATTATGCATCCAAAAATAAACGATTTTCAATTAAAATTTTTTTAGATTTTTGCAGTTTTTTGGGCTCTTTTTTTATTAAACAAAAAAACTTTCTTTAAGAACTTCTAACAATTTTATGTTTTTCTGTACGTTATCTTTACGGAGAACATTTTGGTATAAAAAAACAAGTCCTATTTTTGAAACATGTCGCCCCTTCGTCCTTCGGTATTTGACTCCAAATAGTAAAATGATCATTATCGGAGATCACTTTTATATAATAAAATTGACAAAAAAAAAAATTCCAAAAATCATTAAAAGGCTTTAAATTTCTGACTCTAAAAGAAAACAAAAAAATATATTATTTAACTGCAACCACCCACACTCAAGTATCACATGCAACTTGACAACAACAAAAAAGTAGTGTTGTACTAAGTACAACAACAATGCCTCTACAACTGCAACAACAATATATCCACATACTTATAGAATAATGAGCTGGGAAATTTTCCAAAACCATGAAGGAGAAATATGTATCTCTTCTCCACCCCTCCCCCCTAACAACAACAACAACAATGACATTAGTAAAGCTTAATTTACTATGAAAATGTCGAGATTTCTTAAGGATTTATTTTCAGCACTCAGAAAAAATTTTACCAAACAAGAGAAAAATTACAAGGCTAAAGAGGGTTAGTGTTAGTTATGTCGATTATTGTTGTTGTAGCCATGATGGATCCCTCTCAAAGTCAACAATGTGGCCTTAAGTGGCTTAAAGTGACTTAAAGAAAGTGAATGAAATAAGTAGCAACATAAATGCCTATAAATCGTTAAATAAAGCTGCAAATGGAAAAAGGGACATAATTGAAGATCACTTAAATTTTGGATAACAAATCGATTTTAACAATGAAAATTGGAAAATATCTTAAAATGGCTTTAAATCGAAATGAACAAAATTATCATAATCTGCGATCAATTTTAGTTTCGATCAAAACCTGACTAAAATCTGCTCAGAGAACAGAACTTGAACAGAACTAGAACAGAACTAGAACAGAACTAGAACAGAACTAGAACAGAACTAGAACAGAACTAGAACAGAACTAGAACAGAACTAGAACAGAACTAGAACAGAACTAGAACAGAACTAGAACAGAACTAGAACAGAACTAGAACAGAACTAGAACAGAACTAGAACTGAACTAGAACAGAACTAGAACAGAACAGAACAGAACTAGAACAGAACAGAACTAGAACAGAACTAGAACAGAACTAGAACAGAACTAGAACAGAACTAGAACAGAACTAGAACAGAACTAGAACAGAACTAGAACAGAACTAGAACAGAACTAGAACAGAACTAGAACAGAACTAGAACAGAACTAGAACAGAACTAGAACAGAACTAGAACAGAACTAGAACAGAACTAGAACAGAACTAGAACAGAACTAGAACAGAACTAGAACAGAACTAGAACTGAACTAGAACAGAACTAGAACAGAACTAGAACAGAACTAGAACAGAACTAGAACAGAACTAGAACAGAACTAGAACAGAACTAGAACAGAACTAGAACAGAACTAGAACAGAACTAGAACAGAACTAGAACAGAACTAGAACAGAACTAGAACAGAACTAGAACAGAACTAGAACAGAACTAGAACAGAACTAGAACAGAACTAGAACAGAACTAGAACAGAACTAGAACAGAACTAGAACAGAACTAGAACAGAACTAGAACAGAACTAGAACAGAACTAGAACAGAACTAGAACTGAACTAGAACAGAACTAGAACAGAACAGAACTAGAACAGAACAGAACTAGAACAGAACAGAACTAGAACAGAACTAGAACAGAACTAGAACAGAACTAGAACAGAACTAGAACAGAACTAGAACAGAACTAGAACAGAACTAGAACAGAACTAGAACAGAACTAGAACAGAACTAGAACAGAACTAGAACAGAACTAGAACAGAACTAGAACAGAACTAGAACAGAACTAGAACAGAACTAGAACAGAACTAGAACAGAACTAGAACAGAACTAGAACAGAACTAGAACAGAACTAGAACAGAACTAGAACAGAACTAGAACAGAACTAGAACAGAACTAGAACAGAACTAGAACAGAACTAGAACAGAACTAGAACTGAACTAGAACAGAACTAGAACAGAACTAGAACAGAACTAGAACAGAACTAGAACAGAACTAGAACAGAACTAGAACAGAACTAGAACAGAACTAGAACAGAACTAGAACAGAACTAGAACAGAACTAGAACAGAACTAGAACAGAACTAGAACAGAACTAGAACAGAACTAGAACAGAACTAGAACAGAACTAGAACAGAACTAGAACAGAACTAGAACAGAACTAGAACAGAACTAGAACAGAACTAGAACAGAACTAGAACAGAACTAGAACAGAACTAGAACAGAACTAGAACAGAACTAGAACAGAACTAGAACAGAACTAGAACAGAACTAGAACAGAACTAGAACAGAACTAGAACAGAACTAGAACAGAACTAGAACAGAACTAGAACAGAACTAGAACAGAACTAGAACAGAACTAGAACAGAACTAGAACAGAACTAGAACAGAACTAGAACAGAACTAGAACAGAACTAGAACAGAACTAGAACAGAACTAGAACAGAACTAGAACAGAACTAGAACAGAACTAGAACAGAACTAGAACAGAACTAGAACAGAACTAGAACAGAACAGAACTAGAACAGAACTAGAACAGAACTAGAACAGAACTAGAACAGAACTAGAACAGAACTAGAACAGAACTAGAACAGAACTAGAACAGAACTAGAACAGAACTAGAACAGAACTAGAACAGAACTAGAACAGAACTAGAACAGAACAGAACTAGAACAGAACAGAACTAGAACAGAACTAGAACAGAACTAGAACAGAACTAGAACAGAACTAGAACAGAACTAGAACAGAACTAGAACAGAACTAGAACAGAACTAGAACAGAACTAGAACAGAACTAGAACAGAACTAGAACAGAACTAGAACAGAACTAGAACAGAACTAGAACAGAACTAGAACAGAACTAGAACAGAACTAGAACAGACCTAGAACAGAACTAGAACAGAACTAGAACAGAACTAGAACAGAACTAGAACAGAACTAGAACAGAACTAGAACAGAACTAGAACAGAACTAGAACAGAACTAGAACAGAACTAGAACAGAACTAGAACAGAACTAGTTCTGGTCACCCCCAGAAATGTATTAAATTATATTCAAAAACAGTTTGGTTTGAAAAAATTTAAATATTTGGTATGGAGAAACAAAAAAAATGTTTTACATTTTTATTAATGTTTTATTTATTATATTCATATTTGTTTTACTAACAATTACCAGTCCCTATAACTAGACTCCCTGCAAGACGTTAGTGGCCCATTAAATTGTGTAAATGACAGCGAGTGATGCCATTAAAGTAGTTGAGCTGCTGCTACTGCTTCTACAAGTAGTAAGTACCCAGTAGTGTCCTGGAATAGACTACTTTTGTTAGGTGATTTAACTACATTTTAAAGAGCAAAACAAAAAAAATTAAAGTCACTACATTTTAGATTACTTAGAGATATTAAAGTGACAACAGACTTCACTTTAAAGTAACCAATTGCCTTTATGTTCATTACGAAGGGCACATTTATGTAAAATTACCCAGAAATATATAAATTGCAGTAAGCCGGGAGACAAGTGATTACACTCTAGAGTACCTAGAGTTACTATAAGGACAATTGTCTTCTCTTTAGATTACCGGGGATGAGTAAAGTAACCAATTTCCTGGATTTTCATTACAAAAGGCACAAAACAGTCCAGATAAGACAATTTTCTATAAGAAAATCGACCGGATAAGACAGTTTTCTATAGAAAACAGTCTGGACACAGACAATTTTCTATAGAAAACAGTCCAGACATTAGTAGTCAATTCAGAACTTCTGGGTAGCGAACAGTTTAAGGCTGCTTTCAACTGCCACGCAATGTGGTAGACTTATTGCTGTTTGTTGGTATATATTGCAGCTGCTGCTGCTGGCTTGCTGCTGTTGCCAACATTTTCCAAAGCAACTTTGGTATATAAAGACCAACATTAAGTACTACAAAGAATTCATTTAAAATGCCATTTTTCAAATTATGGCTGGCCGTAGCAAAAAGGGGGATAAACTCAAAATTCTAAAGAAAATTTTTTTATCACTCCAATGTTTAAATGGAAAATTTTAGATATTGAAAGAAAATGTCAAAATTTTGTTTTTAAATTCGACCTTTTTTTCCAAAAAATTGCTGACCTCCCTGCTTATTATGCGTCACTCTGTCTTTCTTTTTTTTTTTGGTTTCTATATTTAGCAGTTTGTTAAAAGTTAAAGTGATTTGTTGAAAAGGCTTACTTTTTTATATATTTCCCTTTTAATATTGTAATACTACTTTGTAGAGGAGAAAAAAAAGTTTTTCTAGCAAATTTTTCCTATTTTCTTTGCTGATTTTTTTTTTGTGAGAATTTTTGTTTTAAAACTCATTCATTATGTTGATGTGATTATGAAAGTGTTAATTGCTTACATAAATTAATTTCTTGTTTTCTTTGTTTAAAACTAAATGAATGTTGTTTTACTTTGAATTTCATTTAACAAACGTTTTGCCTTTGTAGTATTGGCCCTTTTTGCTAGCAATAATTAAGCATTTTAAACCCTTTTGTCTCACTTAACTTTTTCTTTTTTCTTTCTTTTCACAAATAGGATAATAAATATTTAATATTCTCAACAATTTACTCAACTTTGTGATTTAAAAAGTGGTCGGCTTTTAAAGATATCTGGAGACGAAGGAAACAAATCAGCTGAGGTTATAAAAGAGAAATAAAGCCCTTAACGTTTTCTTATAATCCATGTTCTCTTTAAGCCTACCACTGCTTTAGTCTCTATCTCTACCTTTTTGTACACAAAATCACTTATGTTCATTATGTAGTCGTCATTAGATTGTGTCAGTTTTCCTAAAATCAAATTAATTACATTTCCCCTGGGGGGGGAGGGGTTGTTTTTCAATGTCAATAAGATTGTCATTTGCTAAAATTTTATTGTGTCATCATACTTTGGTCCTTTGTCACACACACAAAAACACACACTCAATTAAACTCTCATTCACACACAACCCAGCAGTTCTGGATGACAGACCAGATGGTTATCTATCTGTTAAGAAAAATAACTACTTTTCAAAGTGCAGGAAAAAAAGAGTTTAAAGTAACTACACTCTACATTACTGGGAGACACTAAAGTGACAATTGTCCTTACGCTAGATTACCAGGGATGTATAAAGTAACTAAACTCACTCAGTCTGTCTGTCTGTCTGTCTGTCTGTCTGTCTGTCTGTCTGTCTGTCTGTCTGTCTGTCTGTCTGTCTGTCTGTCTGTCTGTCTGTCTGTCTGTCTGTCTGTCTGTCTGTCTGTCTGTCTGTCTGTCTGTCTGTCTGTTTCGATCAGACAAAGCCTATTATAACTGGCTGAAATCGGTCCATTATCTCAGTCTAGTGACCATTAACCATTAGAGACCTTAAATAATATAGGGTCACCCAAACCTGCTGGGCAGTTCTGTCATTCACATGTCATTTACTCTTGTCTATCTTTCTCTGGTGTGTCTGTTTGAGTAAATTCATGTCCTGCTGAGTTTTACAAAACATAATTGTGAGTGTAGATTTAATAGAGAAAATTAAATTTTGTAAATAACACTTTGTAAATTTGGTAATTTTCTTAGCAAATTTGCTTAATGTAAAGTGATACTTAAACATGGAATAATAGAGTTATTTGGGAAGGTTTTACGAATAATAAAGACTTTCAGCAATATGAATAGATTTTAATTAAGCAAAGTTTAAGGAAATCAATGAAATTCATTAACAAAAGTTATTGAAACATTTTCTTAGGGACCTATTGAATGGGTTATCTCTGGGATCGAACCTAATAGCACCAGGAATTACATTCTAGATGTTATTTGTCACTAGATTTGCCATATGTGGAATATTGAGAGGATCAAGCAAAGAGAGTCTTTTTTCCGCATATTATTTCTGTTACTAAGGACCCTGATTATCGATAATGTACTGGAAGAACTTAATAGCTTAAGTTTCCACTCCTATTGGTTGTTCTCGAAACGATATCATTAAGGATTCTGGCTAAGACGATCTTGAGTAGCACGATCATTCAGTTCGCTGAAGAGCTCATGCATGATCTTGTTATTTTTTTGGGAAATTCTAACTATCTACAATTGAATAAAGCAAAATAGATCAAATGAAGACTTTAACCAAACGGAGATGAAGCCTAATATAAATCCTCGATTTATATTATTTTAAACTGATTGAAATTTAAACTAATTTTCACTACATATTTGCCTTTAAAAAAATAAACCAATTTTAACCAGCTATTTGGAATACATTAAATTATTATTTAAACAAACAACAAATAATAAAACCAGACATATATCCAATAATTTCGTGATAAAAATACATGAACTAAAAACTTCACAAAATTTACACAAAACTTTAAGTCACGTTCGTAATTGTAACAACAGTCTGCTGAACAGCACCGGCATATCCTATACACACCCCAATACAAATTGTTATTATAAGAAATATTATCTGAAACAAAACTACTTATCTATGTTATAGCTGTATGAATATTTTCCATATCTACTTACTTACTTAATATTTCTTAGATTATTTAAGTTAAAATACACACAAATAATATGCAAACCAGCCAACAAAGTTTATGAATGAACTGTAACAAATGTGTTTGGCATAAGCAACGAGTACAGAAAGAAGTATTTGGAATTTGCAACAAATTTTAATGTAGACAATAATTTTTGTTTGCAAATAAAGTATGTAAATGTAACCAACAATGTTTCAAGTTTGCACAAATTTGTGTTAAATTTTTTCTATAGAAAATTTTGCACAAATTTGTGTAAATATTTTCTAGAGAAAATTTTCCACAAACTTTTCTAAGACAAGTTTGCACAAATTTGTGTTAAAATTTTTTTGAGAAAATTTTGCACAAGTTGTTAAATATTTTTTATAGATAATTTTGCACAAATTTGTGTTAAATATTTTCTTTAGAAAATTTTGCACAAATTTGTGTTAAATATTTTCTTTAGAAAATTTTGCACAAATTTGTGTTAAATATTTTCTATAGAAAATTTTGCACAAATTTGTGTTAAATATTTTCTATAGAAAATTTCACACAAATTTGTGTTAAATATTTTCTTTAGAAAATTTTGCACAAATTTGTGTTAAATATTTTCTTTAGAAAATTTTGCACAAATTTGTGTTAAATATTTTCTTTAGAAAATTTTGCACAAATTTGTGTTAAACATTTTCTTTAGAAAATTTTGCACAAATTTGTGTTAAACATTTTCTTTAGAAAATTTTGCACAAATTTGTGTTAAACATTTTCTTTAGAAAATTTTGCACAAATTTGTGTTAAACATTTTCTTTAGAAAATTTTGCACAAATTTGTGTTAAACATTTTCTTTAGAAAATTTTGCACAAATTTGTGTTAAACATTTTCTTTAGAAAATTTTGCACAAATTTGTGTTAAACATTTTCTTTAGAAAATTTTGCACAAATTTGTGTTAAATATTTTCTTTAGAAAATTTTGCACAAATTTGTGTTAAATATTTTCTTTAGAAAATTTTGCACAAATTTGTGTTAAATATTTTCTTTAGAAAATTTTGCACAAATTTGTGTTAAATATTTTCTTTAGAAAATTTTGCACAAATTTGTGTTAAATATTTTCTTTAGAAAATTTTGCACAAATTTGTGTTAAATATTTTCTTTAGAAAATTTTGCACAAATTTGTATTAAATATTTTCTTTAGAAAATTTTGCACAAATTTGTGTTAAATATTTTCTAGAGAAAATTTTGCACAAATTTGTGTTAAATATTTTCTAGAGAAAATTTTGCACAAATTTGTGTTAAATATTTTCTAGAGAAAATTTTGCACAAATTTGTGTTAAATATTTTCTATAGAAAATTTTGCACAAATTTGTGTTAAATATTTTCTTTAGAAAATTTCACACAAATTTGTGTTAAATATTTTCTTCAGAAAATTTCACACAAATTTGTGTTAAATATTTTCTTCAGAAAATTTCACACAAATTTGTGTTAATGATTTTCTATAGAAAATTTCAAACAAATTTGTGTTAATGATTTTCTATAGAAAATTTCAAACAAATTTGTGTTAATGATTTTCTATAGAAAATTTCAAACAAATTTGTGTTAAATATTTTCTATAGAAAATTTCAAACAAATTTGTGTTAAATATTTTCTATAGAAAATTTCAAACAAATTTGTGTTAAATATTTTCTTTAGGAAATTTCACACAAATTTGTGTTAAATATTTTCTTTAGAAAATTTTGCACAAATTTGTGTTAAATATTATCTTTAGAAAATTTTGCACAAATTTGTGTTAAATATTTTCTATAGAAAATTTTGCACAAATTTGAGTTAAATATTTTCTATAGAAAATTTTGCACAAATTTGTATTAAATATTTTCTATAGAAAATTTTGCACAAATTTGTGTTAAATATTTTCTATAGAAAATTTTGCACAAATTTGTGTTAAATATTTTCTAGAGAAAATTTTACACAAATTTGTGTTAAATATTTTCTAGAGAAAATTTTGCACAAATTTGTGTTAAATATTTTCTAGAGAAAATTTTGCACAAATTTGTGTTAAATATTTTCTAGAGAAAATTTTGCACAAATTTGTGTTAAATATTTTCTAGAGAAAATTTCACACAAATTTGTGTTAAATATTTTCTATAGAAAATTTTGCACAAATTTGTGTTAAATATTTTCTTTAGAAAATTTTGCACAAATTTGTGTTAAACATTTTCTTTAGAAAATTTTGCACAAATTTGTGTTAAACATTTTCTTTAGAAAATTTTGCACAAATTTGTGTTAAACATTTTCTTTAGAAAATTTTGCACAAATTTGTGTTAAACATTTTCTTTAGAAAATTTTGCACAAATTTGTGTTAAACATTTTCTTTAGAAAATTTTGCACAAATTTGTGTTAAACATTTTCTTTAGAAAATTTTGCACAAATTTGTGTTAAACATTTTCTTTAGAAAATTTTGCACAAATTTGTGTTAAACATTTTCTTTAGAAAATTTTGCACAAATTTGTGTTAAACATTTTCTTTAGAAAATTTTGCACAAATTTGTGTTAAACATTTTCTTTAGAAAATTTTGCACAAATTTGTGTTAAACATTTTCTTTAGAAAATTTTGTACAAATTTGTGTTAAATATTTTCTTTAGAAAATTTTGCACAAATTTGTGTTAAATATTTTCTTTAGAAAATTTTGCACAAATTTGTGTTAAATATTTTCTTTAGAAAATTTTGCACAAATTTGTGTTAAATATTTTCTTTAGAAAATTTTGCACAAATTTGTGTTAAATATTTTCTTTAGAAAATTTTGCACAAATTTGTGTTAAATATTTTCTATAGAAAATTTCACACAAATTTGTGTTAAATATTTTTTAGAGAAAATTGTGCACAAATTTGTATTAAATATTTTCTATAGAAAATTTTGCACAAATTTGTATTAAATATTTTCTATAGAAAATTTTGCACAAATTTGTATTAAATATTTTCTATAGAAAATTTTGCACAAATTTGTGTTAAATATTTTCTATAGAAAATTTTTCACAAATTTGTGTTAAATATTTTCTATAGAAAATTTTGCACAAATTTGTGTTAAATATTTTCTTTAGAAAATTTTGCACAAATTTGTGTTAAATATTTTCTTTAGAAAATTTTGCACAAATTTGTGTTAAATATTTTCTATAGAAAATTTCACACAAATTTGTGTTAAATATTTTCTTTAGAAAATTTCACACAAATTTGTGTTAAATATTTTCTTCAGAAAATTTCACACAAATTTGTGTTAAATATTTTCTTCAGAAAATTTCACACAAATTTGTGTTAAATATTTTCTTCAGAAAATTTCACACAAATTTGTGTTAATGATTTTCTATAGAAAATTTCAAACAAATTTGTGTTAAATATTTTCTATAGAAAATTTCAAACAAATTTGTGTTAAATATTTTCTTCAGAAAATTTCACACAAATTTGTGTTAATGATTTTCTATAGAAAATTTCAAACAAATTTGTGTTAATGATTTTCTATAGAAAATTTCAAACAAATTTGTGTTAAATATTTTCTATAGAAAATTTCAAACAAATTTGTGTTAAATATTTTCTATAGAAAATTTTGCACAAATTTGTGTTAAATATTTTCTTTAGAAAATTTTGCACAAATTTGTGTTAAATATTTTCTATAGAAAATTTCACACAAATTTGTGTTAAATATTTTTTAGAGAAAATTGTGCACAAATTTGTATTAAATATTTTCTATAGAAAATTTTGCACAAATTTGTATTAAATATTTTCTATAGAAAATTTTGCACAAATTTGTATTAAATATTTTCTATAGAAAATTTTGCACAAATTTGTGTTAAATATTTTCTATAGAAAATTTTTCACAAATTTGTGTTAAATATTTTCTATAGAAAATTTTGCACAAATTTGTGTTAAATATTTTCTTTAGAAAATTTTGCACAAATTTGTGTTAAATATTTTCTTTAGAAAATTTTGCACAAATTTGTGTTAAATATTTTCTATAGAAAATTTCACACAAATTTGTGTTAAATATTTTCTTTAGAAAATTTCACACAAATTTGTGTTAAATATTTTCTTCAGAAAATTTCACACAAATTTGTGTAAAATTTTTTTTTTTCAGAAAATTTCACACAAATTTGTGTTAATGATTTTCTATAGAAAATTTCAAACAAATTTGTGTTAAATATTTTCTATAGAAAATTTCAAACAAATTTGTGTTAAATATTTTCTATAGAAAATTTCAAACAAATTTGTGTTAAATATTTTCTTCAGAAAATTTCACACAAATTTGTGTTAATGATTTTCTATAGAAAATTTCAAACAAATTTGTGTTAATGATTTTCTATAGAAAATTTCAAACAAATTTGTGTTAAATATTTTCTATAGAAAATTTCAAACAAATTTGTGTTAAATATTTTCTATAGAAAATTTTGCACAAATTTGTGTTAAATATTTTCTTTAGAAAATTTTGCACAAATTTGTGTTAAATATTTTCTTTAGAAAATTTTGCACAAATTTGTGTTAAACATTTTCTTTAGAAAATTTTGCACAAATTTGTGAAAAGTTTCTTTAGACAAGTTTGCACAAATTTGTGAAAAGTTTCTTTAGACAAATTTGCAGAAATTTGTCAAAAGTTTCTTTAGACAAATTTGCACAAATTTGTTTATAAAGAAATCCATAAGTTATCGGCAATTTATAATTTGTAATTTATAAACTAACACTCAGCCCAGCAAAAGTCATTAAAAAACGAAAGTATTTTTTTTCTTTTGTAAACTACTTAAATATTACTTTTAAGACATTCGCACGAGTTTAGCTTAAATAAACAGAAATGAACTAAATATAAAACACAACACAAATTTGCAATGTTAAAACAAAAAATTTACATAATTTCAATGAATAGTTAATAGCAGATAAACTACGAAATGTTTGAAAAAATTACAATCAAATTAACTTACCTTTTTGCAGCTATCGAATATTTTTCGTATTCTACCCCTGCGTGCTAACATACCTCTGGCCTTACGCCTGTTGTGGGGTACAAATAAGTCTTCTAAACTGCTGCTGCTGGCCGTAAAATCTTGACTTTTGTCTGCAGGACCATGGTCACTGTAATAATCCTCGCTATCCTCACTATCGTAGTCAGGACGATTGCTGTTAGATGATCGAGGGCCCATCTCCAAATCCAAGTCCATGTCCATTTGTTGTATGGGCGAATAAATTACAGTTTTTTCTCTACGCTTCAATTTGGACGCCAAGACCTTGAATAGACCCGGTTTTTTTGGACCTGGTGCTGTTTTTTCGGGCGTATCTTGCGCCAGCATTATTTCCACTAGAGGAATTTCACAGGGTTTTCTTAAACGTGTTTGAACATCACCTGCACCGCGAACTCTGCTGGCGCCTAAACCACTGACTGATGGTGGGCATGGTGATGAATCACTATCTGGCGTATCTTCTGCCAGCATTATTTCCACTAGAGCAACATCACCTCCATAGCCAACTCCACTGGCGCCACTGCATCCTGGTTGGCTTGGTTGGCTAGGTGGGCTTGGTGATGAATCACTATCTGACATATCTTGTGTCAACGTTATTTCCACTACAGGAACACCACCTCCATTGACACCTCTACTCTCGCCTATACCACTGACTCCTGGTAAGATAGGTTGGCTTGGTTGGCTAGGTGGGCTTGGTGATGAATCAGTATCTGACGCGTTTTGTTCCAGCATGATTTCCATTAGAGGAATTTCACTGGGTTTTATTAAACGTGTTTGAACATCACCTCCACTGGCGCCACTGACTCCTGGTAAGATAGGTTGGCTTGGTTGGCTAGGTGGGCTTGGTGATGAATCAGTATCTGACGCGTTTTGTTCCAGCATTATTTCCATTATAGGAATTTCACTGGGTTTTATTAAACCAGTGACTCCTGGCGGGCTTGGTGCCGAATCAATATCCATTTCCTTTGTAATCGATTGTTTTTCCATCAAGTTATCCATAGTTTAGAATTCTCACGCTAATGTGTCGCAGTTATTTGAGGTACTTTTTGGTTTTTTGTTTTTTCTTGCGAAATGACAGTTAGGACAGACACATAGACAGACACAGAGACAGACAGACAGATAGTTCCTTGATTGTGTGAGTGGGTGAGAATGTGAGAGATTTATGTGCTGTTTTTATAATACAAGCGAGTACTTTGAAAAACTCAAAAACTCGCTTGTATTATAAAAACAGCACATTAAAATGGAAAGGAAAACCTAAAAAAAATTATTGGTTTTTAAAAACGTGACTGCAACAATTTCTGGTAAAGTTCTGTAATAAAATGGAGAAAAAAAAATTAAATTAAATAGTTTTGCTAAACATTGAGACAATAAAGTTTGTAGTAAGGGAAAATTGTTAAAGATAAGCAAAATATTTCTAAAAAAAAAAAATTTCCAACAAAATTAGTGCAAATTTGTGCAAAAGTTTCTGTAAGAAAAAATTATTTAACACAAATTTGTGCAAAATTTTCTAAAGAAAATATTTAACACAAATTTGTGCGAAATTTTCTAAAGAAAATGTTTAACACAAATTTGTGCAAAAATTTTCTAAAGAAAATATTTAACACAAATTTGTGCAAAATTTTCTAAAGAAAATATTTAACACAAATTTGTGCAAAATTTTCTCTAGAAAATATTTAACACAAATTTGTGCAAAGTTTTCTCTAGAAAATATTTAACACAAATTAGTGCAAAGTTTTCTCTAGAAAATATTTAACACAAATTAGTGCAAAGTTTTCTCTAGAAAATATTTAACACAAATTTGTGCAAAGTTTTCTCTAGAAAATATTTAACACAAATTTGTGCAAAATTTTCTATAGAAAATATTTAACACAAATTTGTGTGAAATTTTCTCTAGAAAATATTTAACACAAATTTGTGTGAAATTTTCTCTAGAAAATATTTAACACAAATTTGTGTTAAATTTTCTCTAGAAAATATTTAACACAAATTTGTGCAAAATTTTCTAAAGAAAATATTTAACACAAAGAAAATATTTAACACAAATTTGTGCAAAAATTTTCTAAAGAAAATATTTAACACAAATATTTAACACAAATTTGTGCGAAATTTTCTAAAGAAAATATTTAACACAAATTTGTGCGAAATTTTCTAAAGAAAATATTTAACACAAATTTGTGCGAAATTTTCTAAAGAAAATATTTAACACAAATTTGTGAGAAATTTTCTAAAGAAAATATTTAACACAAATTTGTGCGAAATTTTCTAAAGAAATTATTTAACACAAATTTGTGCAAAATTTTCTCTACAAAATATTTAACACAAATTTGTGCAAAATTTTCTCTACAAAATATTTAACACAAATTTGTGCAAAATTTTCTCTACAAAATATTTAACACAAATTTGTGCTAAATTTTCTAAAGAAAATATTTAACACAAATTTGTGCTAAATTTTCTAAAGAAAATATTTAACACAAATATGTGCAAAAATTTTCTAAAGAAAATATTTAACACAAATTTGTGTTTTCTAAAGAAAATATTTAACACAAATTTGTGCGAAATTTTCTAAAGAAAATGTTTAACACAAATTTGTGCAAAATTTTCTAAAGAAAATATTTAACACAATTTTGTGAAAACTTGTCTAAAGAAACTTTTATCAAATTTGTGCAAACGTTTCTAAAGTGAAAATAATGCAAATAAATTATTGACAAATTTGTGCAAAACTATCCAAAGAAACTTTTGATAAATTTGTGCAAATTTGTCTAAAGGAACTTTTGACAAATTTGTCTAAAGAAACTTTTGAAAAATTTGTGCAAACGTGACTAAAGAAACTTTTGAAAAATTTGTGCAAACTTGTCTAAAGAAACTTTTGACAAATTTGTGAAAATAAGCCAAAGAAATTATTGACAAATTTTTGCAAAATTGTCTAAAGAAACTTTTGACAAATTTATGCAAAATTGTCTAAGGAAACTTTTGATAAATTTGTGAAAAATTATCTAAACTGTTGATAAATTTGTGCAAACTTGTCCAAAGAAACTTTTGATTAGTTTGTCCAAAGAAACTTTTGACAAATTTGTCTAAAGAATTTTAACACAAATTTGTGCAAAATTATCTAAAAAAAAATATTTAACACAAATTTGTGCAAAAGTCTTCAACACATTTGTATAAATTAAATAAAAATATTGTGAAAGAATTGTGTTAAATTTGTGTTAAAAATTTTCTAAAAAAAAAAATATTTAACGCAAATTTGATATTTCTTTATCTTTAGAAAATTTTTAACATAAATTTGTGCAAAATTATTTAAAAAAAATAATATTTACTTGTGCAAAATTTTCTAAAGAAAATATTTAACACAAATTTGTGCAAAATTTTCAAAGCAATTGTAAAAATTTCTAAAATTTTACACAAATTTGTGCAAATTTTTCTAGCACAAATTTGTGTGAAATTGTCTTTAGAAAATATTTAGCACAAATTTGTGCAAAATGTTCAAAAGAAAATATTTAACACAAATTTGTGCAAATTTTTTTATAGAAAATTTTTATTTTCTCTAGATGTTTGAAACAAACAAAAATAATATTTACTTGTGCAAAATTTTCTAAAGAAAATATTTAACACAAATTTGTGCAAAATTTTCAAAGCAATTGTAAAAATTCCTAAAATTTTACACAAATTTGTGCAAATTTTTCTAGCACAAATTTGTGTGAAATTGTCTCTAGAAAATATTTAGCTCAAATTTGTGCAAAATGTTCTAAAGAAAATATTTAACACAAATTTGTGCAAATTTTTTTATACAAAATTTTTATTTTCTCTAGATGTTTGAAACAAGTTAATGTAAAATTTTCTATAGAACCAAATTTGCGCAAATATTTACCCAAATTTGCGCATACATATTTCTTTTTTTAATAACTTCAGTGCAAATTTTCCTATGGAAAGTTTTTTTTTACTTTTTTTATTCATTTAAAAGAAATCTCTATTATTTTCTGTTTTTATATGCAAATTTTCTTCTTAAATATGTCAGACTATTATTTGTTATTTTCTTTTTACTTTGTCATCATTTTGATGCCAATTTAAATTGTTATTTTTCTTAGTTTTCAATAACTCAAAATGACTTTGTAAAGTTGGGTAAATATTTTTTAGTTCTATTTTTTCCCAACTTGTGGTAATTGTTATTTTGTGTCAATTGTTTGCAAGTGTGGTTTTTCTAGGGTGTGTATTGAGGAGTTTTTCCCTGAAGTTATTTATGCCATATTTTTAAAGTTTTTTTTTATGCAAAATTATATGTTTATGTTTGTTTTCCACATGGAAATGTGTGGAAATTTTAAAAGTAATTGTCATAGATTTAACAGTTTATAGTTATGAGTTGGCGAAATTGTGGGAAGTTTTTAAATGGAAATGGAGGAAAAATATTGAATTTAGTTAAAGGTAAAATTTAGGTTCTCTAAATCCTAGCTAGCAAATTTCTATGAATTAAAATTTCAGTTAAACGGCATTTTGAGAGTTTAACTAAACTTTGTTAGTCTGTTAAACCATGTTTAAAGAAATATGTAAGTTTAAAATTTCTCTCTGTGTACTTTAAACCAATATCTTGTATTTACTTATTAAAAAAAAGCGTTAAAATAAAACAGCAAAACAGACTACAAGAATTATTATTAAACTTATTAGCATTTTAAAGACATTTACGCCTGCGCACACGACAGCGTCAATGCAAACAGCAACAATAACCAAAACAGAACTTTACAAAACAACAATGGCGTAAAGAATGTTGTTGTTCTTACTTTACGGTTTGTTTTGCTATAAGAACAACAACAACAACAAGCAAACTCACGAAAATGTAACTGGCTACACACACACAGAAACACGACCCCAACAAATAAATAAAAACGACCATAAACGAGACTTTCTTTGAGCTCACTCAGTCTCTCTTCCCCCACGAAAGGGGAGTGTGATGGCACGTATGTATGAATATATATGAGTATGAGAGCATACATATGTGTGGTAAACAGGGGAGCACACAAAAAGTCAACAACAATAAATAAACAATTGTTTACAAAAGCAAACAAACAACAGCAACAACAAGACAAAATACACATGAATGAGCAGGCCAAGCACGTAGTTGTTTGTGTACAAAGAACAAGCATTCTTTTTTCTCCACAGTGGAGTGCCACAGTTTAGTTTAGTTAAGTTTAGTTTGGTTTATTAAAAATTCAAAGCCATGGTTAAAACCAACTGCGCTGCAACGTTTAACGTTGACTTGGCAATACAATACACAAGATCAATTATGATCGCATGCGTAAAAACGTTGACAGTAAAGAAAACTAAAAAAAAAAAACAAAACTGATTATTATTAAAGCTGCAGAAGAAGACACACATGGAAAGTCAAGAAAGAAATGTCGTCGTTATGGACATTGTTGTAGGAAACGTAACAACGTTTACGTTTAGTTTTTAAACAGACTTTCGCGTGAAAAGATGTTGGCAAATTTTTAAAACGGTTATAAAATCAAAGAAATATTCAATCAATTAATATTCTTAACAGCTTAAAGAAAAGATAGAAAGAAAGAAAGAGAAAAGTTCTAACATTTGAAAATAAAAAAAAACAGAAATGAATTTATACATTTGAATAATTACAAAAACCAAAGTTTTGGAAGAAAAAAAGAAGTTATTAAAGTTTTTTTTTAATAAATTAAACCAAAAGCAGCGTGAAATTAATAAATAATTTTTTAAATTAAAATAAAATAAAAAAGTAATAATGAAATTTAAATGAAATAATGAATAAATAACTTAATTATATGAAATTAATTATTCAGTCTTAAACACCGGGCAACAAAATAAAAAAAAAATAGAGGCTTTTTAAGCCACTATACTATTTTGATGTATTGTGGTAACAATAATACAAATATGGTCCAAATTTAAAAAAAAAAATTTAAGGAAAATTGTGAATTTTTTTTTAGACGTTTCCCCACATAACTAATGATAACTCAAAAACGGTTAGTCCAATGTTATTCAAATAAGTTTAGAAAATTTTAGTTTTACATAGCCTTTAATCCGTTTATATATTGCATTTTAATCGGCTCAATAGTTTCGGAGTTATATTAAAAAATTAATGGAAAAAATATATTTTTTACGTTCAAATATCAAATTTTTTTTTTTTAAAAAATCATTAAAAATCGAAAACGCCAGAAATTGTTCAGATTTATTGCTTTATCGCAAAGCTACATATAATAGCAACAAAACAAAATATCGATCATAAAAATCCATGGATTTTTTTCGAATTTATCCTCAATTAAGTGAATTCGCTCATTTTCACAAAATTTTACTATTTTGTTTGATATATATAAAATTTAATAGTTAATGTTCTTCTTTCGATTGATTGAATTTTGAAAACATTTTCCTCATGCTATAAACAAATTTTCTTATATATATTGCGTTACAATCGGCTCAGTAGTTTCGGAGTTATAATAACAAATTGATGGAAAAAATATTTTTTTTACTTGAAATTTTAAAATTTTTTTGTTTTAAAAAAATCATGAAAAATCGAAAACTTCAGAAATTGTTCAGATTTATTAGTTTATGGTAAAGCCACATATAATAGCAACAAAATGAGATATCAATCATAAAAATCGGTTGATTATTTTCTAATTTATTCTTAATTAAGTGAATTCGCTCATTTTCACAAAATTTTAGTTTTTTCTATGATATACATCAAATTAAGTAGTTAATGTTCTTCTTTGGATTGATTGAATTTTGAAAACATTTTCCTCATGCTATAAACAAATTTTCTCATATATATTGCATTTTAATCGGCTCAGTAGTTTCGGAGTTATAATAACAAATTGATGGAAAAAATATATTTTTTACTTGAAATTAGAAAATTTTTTTGTTTTTAAAAAATCATTAAAAATCGAAAACTTCAGAAATTGTTCAGATTTATTAGTTTATGGCAAAGCCACATATAATAGCAACAAAATGAGATATCAATCATAAAACTCGATGGATTCTTTTCGAATTTATTCTTAATTAAGTGAATTCGCTCAGTTTCACAAAAATTTTAGTTTTTTCTTTGATATACATAAAATTGAGTAGTTAATGCTCTTAAATTTCTATGTTTATTTTAATAATATCGGACTAAACGTTTTTGAGTTATCGTTAATTATGTGGAGAAATGTCTAATAAAATTCACAATTTTATTTAAAATTTTTTTTGAAAAAATTTAATTGAAATTTTTGTTTAAATAAAATTCAACAAAAATCAAAAAAATATTAATAGAAATTAAAATAATAATTTTCCATTAAAAGGAAATAATTTTCTAAAAAATAACAAAATTTCTAAAGAATTTAAACATCTTTAGCAGTTTATAGCAAAAGTTTTCATACCCTACTCCCAAGAGCTGGCATACAGTCATACTTAAACTTAGATTACTATAAACAAACTAACTAAACTAAAGATTAACTAACCCAAGCTGTATTTTCCAAATAAATTACTATTTATAAGATTATATTGAACTAAAGTTTTATTAAACGGTCATTTAATCAGCTAGTTAAACTAAGTTTAACAAACAAACATTTAAGATGATTTAAATTTGAAACTTAACTAGGAGTTTAAAAGGATTTAGGGTTTTATTAAGGCATTCAATTAAAGCTACAACAAATTAGACCTACATTTCAAGCTAAACCAAGATTATAATAACCCTTTAATTGAAGCTAAACTAGACCTACATTTCAAACTAAACCAAGACTATACAAAGCCATTTAATTGCAACTAAACTAGACCTACATTTCAAGCTAAACCCAGACTAAAAAAGAATTTGAACAAAGACTTTCAATTGAAGCTAAACTGGGACAATAATTTTCTACTACAAATAACTGTAATTGAAGCTAAATTGAACCGCTATTGCAAGCTAAGTTAAGACTATTTAAAGAGCTAAATTATAATGTAAATTATGACTATTTTAGCATCTAACTTTCAAGCTAAACTAAGACTACAGCTGTTTGCTTTGCTCCTGGTGTAGGGTATTTAAAACCACATCTTCCCCGCCCAGTCTCCTTACAATCTTTAACTGTAATTTGTGTAGTTTTACAGCTTTTTAAACAATATGCATGTTGCTAAATTATTACATTAAGATGTGCATGTGAAATTTTGCAAAAGAAAATATCAAAAAAAACTAAATTCTATAGCGTGACACAGCTAAACGCAAAACAACAGTGAATTCCACAAGCAATTAACAACATACTTTTAATAATAACAAAAAATTAAACTAAAATTATATAACAAAAACTGTGTAACTAACGTTTAGTTAAACGTGTTTCTAACATTAACACTACTGCAGTTCTTAAATTTTGAGTTTAAACCAAAATTCCCAAACACAGTTACAGTTTCAAACAAAATGCTCCATTTAGAACAAACTGTTTGCATTTTAATTATTTCCTGTATTTGTTTAACGCTGGCTCTAAATGAACATGATGGCAATATACTTCCTGGTAAATATCATGCCTACAGTCAACAGCTGCCAAAAAAAGTGCCAGCCAAAGGCCTAGATTTGCATCAGCATCGTCTTCATCAAATCAAATTAGCAGCATCTCAACCATCAGGCAGACAAGAAAATCCCATCAAAACTTGGTTTGGTGTCTTTAATCGCAACAATTCAAAACCACAATCAAACACTACGACTAATGGAGTAAATGCTAATAATAATGCAGGAGCAGCAGCAGCCCAGGATACACTGTATTCGACAACATGTTCATGCAGGTAATTAACAGATAAAAACTAAATGTTTTAAGTAATTGGTAGAAAACAGCAGTGGTCGGCAGAAAGAGAACTATTTCTAAATGTTGGTTTTAGTATAAAAACGTGAATTTAGTATAAAAACCAGGTTTTAGTATAAAAACCAGGTTTTAGTACAAAAACCAGGTTTTAGTATAAAAACCAGGTTGTATAAAAAACAGGTTTTAGTACAAAAACCAGGTTTTAGTATAAAAACCAGGTTTTAGTACAAAAACAAGGTTTTAGTACAAAAACCAGGTTTTTGTACTATATCTGGTTTTTGTACTAAAACCTGATTTTAGTATAAAAACCAGGTTTTAGTATAAAAACCAGGTTTTAGTATAAAAACCAGTTTTTAGTATAAAAACCAGGTTTTAGTATAAAAACCAGGTTTTAGTACAAAAACCAGGTTTTAGTATAAAAACCAGGCTTTAGTACAAAAACCAGGTTTTAGTACAAAAACCAGGTTTTAGTACAAAAAACCAGGTTTTAGTATAAAAACCAGGTTTTAGTATAAAAACCAGGTTTTAGTATAAAAACCAGGTTTTAGTATAAAAACGTGGTTTTAGTATAAAAACGTGGTTTTAGTATAAAAACGTGGTTTTAGTATAAAAACGTGGTTTTAGTATAAAAACGTGGTTTTAGTATAAAGACCAGGTTTTAGTATAAAAACCAGGTTGTATAAAAAACCAAGTTTTAGTACAAAAACCAGGATTTAGTATAAAAACCAGGTTTTAGTATAAAAACCAGTTTTTAGTACAAAAACCAGGTTTTAGTATAAAAACCAGGTTTTAGTATAAAAACCAGGTTTTAGTATAAAAACCAGTTTTTAGTATAAAAACCAGGTTTTAGTATAAAAACCAGGTTTTAGTATAAAAACCAGGTTTTAGTACAAAAACCAGGTTTTAGTATAAAAACCAGGTTTTAGTATAAAAACCAGGTTTTAGTATGAAAACCAGGTTTTAGTATGAAAACCAGGTTTTAGTATGAAAACCAGGTTTTAGTACAAAAACCAGGTTTTAGTATAAAAACCAGGTTTTAGTATAAAAACCAGTTTTTAGTATAAAAACCAGGTTTTAGTATAAAAACCAGGTTTTAGTACAAAAACCAGGTTTTAGTATAAAAACCAGGTTTTAGTATAAAATCCAGGTTTTAGTATAAAAACGTGGTTTTAGTATAAAAACGTGGTTTTAGTATAAAAACGTGGTTTTAGTATAAAAACGTGGTTTTAGTAT